>NC_050478.2:2181849-2309679 GCF_012460135.2 Molothrus ater
AAGGAGGTGGCCCAGGGGCTCAGTGGTCTTGAGCCCCATGGAAACCTATCTGCTCCTACCACAAATCCCAAATCTAGAAGCCAAAATGCTTCAGAAACAGATTTGATTTTCTGTTCCAAGAAAGAAAATCCAAGTTCATGATCTTTCTCACCAGGCTTCCCTCATCTGGGAAGAGTTGCACAGAAAAAAATGATATTGGGCATTTGAAATCTAAACAAAGAGGCCCAAAAGCCCCTAATGTTTGTTCCCTGTGCTTCTTGCACTGATGCTGCTTTCTATTTATTTATTTTACCAAGAAGGAATCAGAAAAGCACCACACAGGGGGTAAGGACATTCCTTCAAAAGGGTAATTCCAGCTCTCAAAACACCTCCTGCCCATCCTTCTTTGAAGGATCAACTGTCCAATTAAGAAATGACACCTCAATTATTTTTACTTTTAACCCAATAACCAACCACCCATGCCCTGCAATGGGGACTTTTTAATCCAATTACACAAAACCAAACCCATGGAGGAGAAGGGAAAGAAGGAGAAGGAGAAGAAGGAGGAGAAGGAGGAGAAGGAGGAGAAGGAGGAGAAGGAGGAGAAGGAGGAGAAGGAGGAGAAGGAGGAGAAGAAGAACCAAATCCTGCAGATCCAGCCAGGGCTGGAAGCTCCACAGGGAGAGCTCTGCTCAGGCCAGTGCAGGGATCAGACCTTTTGACTCAGACCAGGCACTGCATTAAAAAATAATAAAATAATAATAATAATAATAAATGGCAGCCATTGAGAAGGGAGCCGTTTTTTCCAAAGTGCACATCATTAAACATCAAGGCTCGCTGCCACCGGATGTTGTGGAGCCCAGAATGATGAACAGACTCCAAAATGGATTAAACAAACTCAGGAAAGGGAGGTTCAGGCAGCTGGGTGATGAAACACGAGGGCTCAGGAAGCCTTTAAACCACAGGCAGTCAGCAGGACACGTCAGGAGCCACATCACTGCTCCCAGCTCTCCTTGGAACCCCCAGAGATCCATGAGCGGTTGGAGAAACCTTTGATTTGACCCCAAATGGCAGCTGTTGTGTTCCCAACCACCTGCAAGATGCTTCTTGCTGCAGTCACAGCATTTGGACATTTAACACTGAACCCATCTGCACTCTGGAACCCTTTGGATGGCAGCAGGAACGGCCCCAGAGGTGTCAAGCACACAGCACACTGATATTTTACCAACTGGGGCCTTCCAGGGCTTAAAGGAGTCTGATAAAAGAGAGAGAGAGAGACTTTTTACAGATAATAATAAAGGAATAAGTCAAATCTCATTCTTTTTTGCCAGGGTCAGGATTAAATGTGTGAGATGGAATTTCTTGTTGAGACACAGATGTTTATCAGTTCTTATCTCTGTCACACTCTCACAAACCCTGAGTTCTGCAGCACTTCACTCCAACAAACTAAAAATGGAGCCCCATCTCGCTCTCTGCAAGGCCTTTGAAGGATCAACTGTCCAATTCAGAAATGACACCAAAATTATTTTCACTTTTAACCCAATAACCAACCACCCATGCCCACAATGGGGACTTTTTATCCAATTACACAAAACCACCCAAACCCATGGAGGAGAAGGAGAAGGGGAAGAAGAAGGGGAAGAAGGATCAGCCTCCGCCCCAAAACTTCCATCTTGCTTTATATCCGTTACTATATTCTTAAACTCTAAGTTTCCCACCCTGTGATATCACACACTTCTATCCAAACTCCACACCCACAATCCCAGTTCTGTCATTCCATTTTGGAAGCTTCTCCAGGGCCTCAGGTCAGTGCAGTGTTCTCTTGGGGGTCAGTGTCTGGCAGCACAGAAATCTGAAATTCTCAGCAGCCAGGGCTCCAACAGGAACAGGACAAAGGGGGGGAATGGTTTTAAATAAAGATATTTAGATGAGGTGCTGCAAAAAATTCTTGGCTGGTGAAAACCAGGTTGTCCAGAGAAGCTGTGGCTGCCCCATCCCTGGAAGTGTCCAAGGCCAGGCTGGATGGGGCTGGGATCAATCCCAGCAGGGCTCCCACCCACGGCAGCCCCGGGCACGCTGGGCTGTGGGCACAGCTCCCACAGCCATGTGTCAGTGTCAGTCTCCCCCTGCCAGGGAATGCATCTGACTTCCCACTGAATTCCTGCTTGTCTCCCTCACACCTCAGCCAGCCCTTCTGTCCACTTTGGGGGGTTGTGACCGTGTTCACAGGGGTTTTAGGATGAGGGAAGAGACGAGGATCTGACTCCATGTTTCAGAAGGCTGATTTATTATTTTATGATATATATTACATTAAAACTATACTAAAAGAACAGAAGAAAGGATTTCATCAGAAGGCTTAGCTAAGAACAGAATAAGAAGGAATGATAACAAAGGTTTGTGGCTTGGGCTCTCTCTGTCTGAGCCAGCTGTGCTGTGATTGGCCATTAATTAGAAACATCCAACATGGGCCAATCCCAGATGCACCTGTTGCATTCCACAGCAGCAGATAATCATTGTTTACATTTTGTTCCTGAGGCCTCTCAGCTTCTCAGGAGGAAAAATCCTAAAAAAAGGATTTTCCATAAAAGATGTCTACGACAGGGGGTGAAGGCTGCCCAGCTCTGCAGCAGCAGGGTCTGGCTGGGGCTGTCCCTGCCTTGTCCCATCTGGGGGATAAATGGTGCCATCCATCCCCAACACTGCCTGGTCTGTTCCCAGCCGATGCTGCAGCCACAGAGCTGCCCTTGCCCAGACCACAGAGCCTGGCAGCCAGGCAAGAAACTCCTTGGAGCCAAGGCAGCAGCTTCCCTGTGCACACACACACGCTCCAGCAGCACAGCAGCTAAAGAGAAAATCAAGGTTACTCGCCAGACTACATAAATGAAATTAAACCTTTGAGTGCAAAGAGCTCGTCGAGTTCATTTGGACAGAAAAACAACTGGAGAATGAGCTTCTTCCTCCTTCCCCAGCCCTAGCTTTACATCCAGGACCTGGAGGTCCCAGCTGGAAGCAGGGACTGGCTCTTGGTCAACTTCTGGATAAATGACAACTTCTAGAAACAAGCATGTGGATTCAGGGAGGAGGGGTGTCAGCTCCCCCTCCCCTCCCAACGTTACCAGCCCCTATTAGATATCCCTGGGAGGTCAGCTCATGGAGGATTGGGATGGTTGGGCGGTTTGACACATCATCTCAGCTATTTTGGGAGCAGTTTACGGGTCTGCAATTCCTCCCCTGCACAGCCCCGATAGCTTTTCCACTCTAATGTCACATTATCCTCGTGGCAGGTTTCAAAACTAAACAGGTGAAAAAACAAACATTCAGGGCACTGCACAGAGCAGGATGCACCAGAGGCTTTGGGGTGATGGGGTGGTGGAAGTTCATCCTCATCCTGAGGCCCAGCACAGGTTGTGGGAATCCCTTGTGAGCACAGAGGTTGATTCCTTACAAAACCCAACAGGAAGACACTCAAAGGCTCTTGCAGGAAACTCATCCCATACCCAAAGGTGTCTTGTGAATGACACTTCCTGGAGGAGCCCTGCAGCCCTGAGGCTTCAAATGGGACTTTAATGGTCAAACCTCAGCTAAACAAAGCAGCCCTGGCCAAGGTTTCAAACTCAGGTAAGGATGAGCCATCAATGCAGGGGAATGTTCTTGTTGCTCCCTTCTGTTACCAACACCAGGAACCAAGCTCTGCTCCAGACTCAGGGGAACTGTGTGGTCCTTCCTTCCCCGCCTTCCACACACCCTGAGCACTGCTCTTGTCCTGGGGCCCCCCCCAGCCCTGCTCCTCCACACCTCAACCTGTCCCAGCAAGAGGAAAAGGGAAAGAACAAACAGGGTGAGCATCTGCCCCCAGCCTCCTGATGTTCCTTCACCACCTTCCTCCAAGGGCTGCATCCAGGCCCAGCTCTGGGGAAGGGAAGCAGAGGCTGGGACTGGGGTTAATCAGAGGGGACAAACAGATCAATATTGATGTTTTTAACAGACCCCAGCTCCCTTTCCAATGTGACTTGACTACAGAACACTGGCAAGGACCTCAGCCAGAGCTACCCTGGCCAACACTTCAGGTGAACACCCTCAGGATCCTTGCTGAGTTCAGCACATACCTGGGGCTTTTTTATACTACAAAAAGTCTGTCTGAACAAAGAGCCACATTAGCCAAAATACCCCAGGCCAGGGAGAGCCACAGTTTTATTCTGTGGACTGCACAGCATCCATAAAAAATGGGAAAAAGAGGGAGAGCCTTTTTTTTTTTAATACAGTGATAGGAAAAGCAGAAAGAGTTTTAAACTAAAAGAGGAGATATTTTGATTAGATACAGGGAAGAAATTCTTCCCTGCAAGGCACCACACACCTGGAAGTGTCCAAGGCCAGGCTGGGTGAGGCTTGGAGGAACCTGGGATGGCAGGAGGTGTCCCTGCCCATGGCAGAGGGTGGAATTTTAAAGTCCCTTCCAACCCAACCCAACCCAAGCTCTGGTTTGCTGATCCACTTCAAAGCAATGCATTTGTGCTCAGTAATTGAAAGGCAAATCCTTTGTGCATTAAAGCAGCACGTGGGGCACACTCCACCAACCAGTATTAAGGAAAGCATTTCCTTCCTGTATTGATCACCCACCCACCCCACAAAGTGGCATTAAAAAGGCAGAGAGGGAAGGACAACAAGCCAAGTGTTATACATAGCGAATTCTGATTAGATTATGAAACTTTAAGAAGATCTTAACAAGTGGACAGTGTGCATTTTACATAATTAGCTTGTTGCTTATAAATGCCTCCCATAGTGCCAATGGCAGATTTTCACCACCTAAAATAGCCTAAAGCTGTCGGATTCAAGAGCCCCTGCCATCCCAATTTAGATCAACTCAAACACAGAAAACCACGAGGTGGTTTCGTTACACCAAGATTAAGAATTGAATCGGCTCTTGTGTGCCTGGATGGTGGAAGGGGTAAAAGATTACAGAGGGCAAAGACACATTATGTCACCATGTGCCACCCCAGCCCAATCCCCACTGAATGTGGCAGCTGTTCCTCACTGGGTCTAGCGAGATTTTGGGTCACTTTTGGGGGGACAGAGCCTGGCTTTAGGGCTGGATGCGAAGTTGTGGGATGCCACAGCTGCATCCATATTCATGGAGCTGAGAGCTGCTGCCCAGCTCTGTGAGACTCATCCTTCATCAAACTGGGGCTGTTCCACTCCAATTCCAAGAAGCAGCTCGGAGCAAGCCTCGAGTTACAACCACTGCCTAAAAAAGGTGACCTCAGGAGCAGCAGAGCAGGTAAAGAAACCATTTGATTTGCAAGCTGGGAGTGTTGGAGAAGGAAGTCCCAACAAAAGCAGAGCTACACTGTGTTATTCCTCTGCCCTCCTGCACTTAAAGGGAAAAACATTTTCAGTTATAATTAAAAAATGCAAGAAAACGTTATTCCTCTGCATCCCCGCAGTTAAAGGGAAAAACATTTTCATTTCTAATTAAAAAGTGAAGGAAAATGTTATTCCTCTGCCAATCCTCTGCATCCCTTCAGTTAAAGGGAAAATCATTTTCAATTCTAATTAAAAAGTGCAAGGAAACCTGATAGGAGGTATCCTGAGGAAAAACCCTCACGGGAAGAGTGTCCACAGGTTTAGAGTCATCCCGGCAGGTAAACATCATCCACAACACCTTCAATCAACCTGTGTGAGTTCCCATTTCCTGAAACAGCCATCAAAAGCTCAGAAAAGCAGCAGAGCAGAAAGGCAGTTCCTAAATCATGGGTTATGCAGAAAAATGAGGTTTTATCTTCACCTGCTGAACAGAACTGAGATCCTGGGTCTTTTCAGCACTGGGTCCTTTCAATATCCCACACTGGGCATTTCCAAGTCCCAAAGAACTTGAGGAAAAAGGGAAATGTTTCTGGTACCCTCCAAGAGAGCTGGAGAGGGACTGGGGACAAGGGATGGGGGGACAGGACACAGGGAATGGCTCCCAGTGCCAGAGGGCAGGGATGGATGGGAGATTGGGAATTGGGAATTCCTGGCTGGGACGGTGGGGAGGCCCTGGCACAGGGTGCCCAGAGCAGCTGTGGCTGCTCCTGGATCCCTGCAAGTGTCCAGGCCAGGCTGGATGGGGCTCGGAGCAGCCTGGGACAGTGGAAGGTGTCCCCTGCCCACAGCAGGATAGTGCCATGATGTTGAGTTTTTATCTTTTTTTTTCTCTATAAGGCTTTTTAAGGACAAATTGTCTAATTAAGAAATGATACTTGAATTATTTTCACTTTTAACTGAATAACTAACTAGTCATGTTTCACAATGTGGACTTTTTATCTAATCTTATACTACTACTTAAACTCATGAAAAAGAAGGATTAGTTTCTGTTTTAAAACTTCTATTTTGTTTTATATATATTACTACATTCTAATTCTAATATTTTAAATTCTAACTTCTCCATTATGTGATATTATACACATTAATTCGAACTATACACTCATAATTTTAGTTTTATAATTTAATTTGGGAAGCTTTTCTACAGCCTCAGGTCAAATGCAGCATTCTCTTGGTGCTGTCAGTGCAGAAAGTCTAAAATTTTCAGTAACCAGGCTTCCAACAGCATGAGATGATTTCTCCTTTACCCTTCTAATCCAAACTATTGAATGATTCTATGATTTCCCTTTGAGTCTAAAGAGTTTTACTCTTTAGACCTCAGAAATGGGGGATTTGAGGGGGTCTATTCCCCAACCCATCTCCAGTACAGGGTTTGAATATTTTCCTTTGGAAAGATTGCTGGGTTTCAGCTGAATGGAAGGCGTTGGGTTTCATCTGTGAGAAGCTACAGAGAGGCCAGAAGTCCCAGCTGAGAGAGACCCCAATAATTGACACATTTGGGAAAAGCCAAGTGCAATTTCTGCACAGAGCACTGACCCAGGAGGATGTTCTGCCTCACAACACAAAGTGCTTGTGTTGAAAACACAGGATCCATTCCCAACCCAGGCCTGGACAATCAGTTTTCTAAATATTCAGAGCTGACATCTCATTTGAAATAATTATCTGCATCCCTAAATTCCTCTGAAAACACACAGAATGCTACAGAATCCATCTGTGAAAGAGATGAGGAGATTTGAAAGTTTGGGGTCTAAATTATTCCTTGTGAATTCCTTTGGGAACTAGGAGTGGAAGAAGCAAAAGGAACAAAATCATTACAGGCAAATTACCTGAATTTGAGCCGCTCAAGGGCCAGGAAACATCAGCATAATTCTATGTATGCAGTAGGAAATCAATTCTACTAAAAATAATAGAAAAATGGCCATACTCTGCAAGGCAGCAGAATCCTTTTCCACATTCCCATCTTTTCTTAATTCCCAAAGGACAACTAAAGGGGAAGGAGGCAGTGGGCAATGGGAGGAGCAAACTCATTTTTGAGAATTAAAATTCATTCTCATAGTGTCACAATAAAAGGCAAATTCAGGGAAAGAACATACACAGTTGTTCCCAAGTCATCAGTATTCCTCATTTTCCAGGCTTTAGGTTTCCCTGCTGTGACAACCAAATACAGGATGACCTACAATAATTCCAAGTACTCCAAAGTAATGAAAAGAAATCTGATTTTCAGCATCAGGAGCAATGCTAGAGTAAGTGAACTCCTGACAGCTTTCTCTGAGCTCTGTGTCAGACAGCACCTTAAAAACACCCACGAGGACCCAAATGTGTTTTCCATGGAATACAGAACATGGATAATGTGTTCTAAATCAGCCCTGGGGCCAGGCAGTTAATGAGAACAGAAAAGAAATACTCAGTAATTGCCCATTCACTGCAAGGGGAGAGGAATTGCAGAACAAACCTCGCATGGAATCACGGGACAGAATTCCATGGCAGGGTGCAGGCACGGAGGGGATGACTGAGGTAACTCCTCTGGAGCTTCCCAAATTAAACTCTGAGCTCTTAATTAGCAGTAATTGTGCAGTAAAAGGTGTCTCCTGATACCCGAGGTGCTGGCATTGAATCACAGAGTACATCTGGATTCACTTGCAGATGCACTTTGGTGGTTATGCTCAGTTTTTCATGGATTTGCCGGGAATTGTGTCCAGCACTACAAGGGACAAGCAAATTCCAGGGAGTCCAGGCTGTACCAGAGGGTACAGACACACCAGGGAAATCCTGGGGTGTGAATAAATAAAAAGCTAATATTTTTAACAACGCAGGTGGAATTTGTCTGATATGGAAGCACAACAACAAGGGAAATAAAAATTAAAATAAATGTTAAAACCCCCACATTGGGTATATTCCATAAGCAAGACAGCTTTGCTGGAAGTCTTCACAAACAACCCGAATCCTCCTTTTCAGTTCAGCTCTTGATATTCCAACATGAGAAGGGATAAAGAACGCTGAGAACCATTCTTGAACTACTCCATCAACAGATGCTCATTAGAGCTAATCACAACCAGAGCAGCCCCAGCCTGAAATGGAGTTTCCATCTGTCTCCAAAATGCACGTGGGCTTAGCTGTACAAATCCCACATCCCACCTACTCCTGTGGATCTGGACACTGAGTCATTATTCCCAGGAGGATACAGGGCACAGCTACATGGAGCCTATCAGAATTAGAGTTAACAAGCTAAAAATATAAAAAAATAAAACCAGAAGGATCTCAATTCATTTCCAAGTGTCACAAAGGTGATCAGCTATAGAGTATAATCTCAAAAAAATACATTAATAATGATACTGGAGAAAGAGGAGACTTATATTCCCAATTAAAAATTAAAATAAAAACTTGCTTATGAATAAATCTCCTCAGCAGGGAGGACAAGCAGAACCAGAGCTGCCCACTCAATACATGAAGACAACTCAGGGCAAAAGAAAAATTTGTCTGAGCCCTGCTTGCACTCCAATTTAGCCTGAGTCATTATTTTTCCTCTGAATCCTGTGGCAAAACATATTTAAAAGGAAGGGTATGAATGTAAATTGAAAGGAAATTCAGGAGATTCAAGGAAACTTGGGAGTTTAAGCAGACCCAGGGTGAGACCGGTCTTTGGTTTCTTGGACAAACCAAACCAGAATTCCCAGCTCTTTCAGCAAATCCTACACAACCACGTTGCTGAAGCAGCAGCTGAAACCCAAGAGCTCTGTGACAAAACTTGGCCAGGTCCTTGCCTGGGAGCCGGGATCACATTCCCCAGCCCCTCTCTCCGTCTGAGCCCGAGACTTTCCCGCTGGCCCCGTGTCAAGAGCCCTGTCCCACTCCCAGCCTCGGTGGCTCCCTGCTGCCAGAGCCTCCTGCCAGACGTCCCCTGAGGCTGGGGAGGTGTCCAGCATCCATCCCTGACCCTCATAACCCCAGGGACACCAACCTGCATGTCCCACAGCTCGTTTCTGTGAAACCCTGCGAGCGATGCCGCGGCCTGAACTGCGGGAACGAGAGCGGCGGGAGCTTCGCGCTCCACTGGGTGCCATTTGTTTGCCATTTGTTTGCCATTTGTTTTCCTGGTGCTGGAGGAAGGAATCCCTCCAGTTTACCCCTGTCTAGCCCCAAAATAGCAGTGCCCCAAAAATGTATTGCTCACAGGCAGCTGGAGCAATGAAAAATGAAACCAAAATCATGGAGATATAGGGAGGGAATGACTGGGAGATGTTCACTTCATTGTCACAGGTCTCAGGATGAAGGGAGCAAGAATAACCCATCCTAGCACAAAAATATTGCTATTAATCATCAAAATACTCTTTGTATTCATTTCTTCCACCCTGTGTCACTTTAAGCAAGATCTCAAGACTATTTTCCCAGGATCATGACTTCCCACCCAACCTTCTGCTGAAGGATGTCCACATTGAGGGCTTTGACATTCTGGTAATAAACCCTAATCCATTCTAGAGCTGTCAAGAAGCAAAGTGAAGTTTAGCAAAGCAAATGGCAGCTTCAAGGAGGAAAGCAATGCCCAAAGAACACAAAGATAAGAGGAAAACCTTTCTAAACATAATTTCTTTGTAAATCAAAAGCATTCTTCACCCTGGAATTTTCCTCCGAGGTAAAATGGGCCATGCCACTAATTTAAAAAAAAACCCTCAAAGTTTCCAAAGCATTTCAAGTGATAAAACCCAAGTTAGAGCCTGAAAATAAATCGTAACAGTAATATGCACACACTTGAGAGAAGAGGGGAAGAAAAAAAACAAACCAGATATAAACCTACACTGGAAAAATCTTGCACTTAAGTGTAGCCAAAATGCCAGTTGCTACATGTCACATTTGGGCGCTCCAGGCAACGCTATCACAATGGCTAACAGGGGCAGGCAGAGCTCCAAGACCTGAGTCCAAAGCCCAAGAGGACACACAGATGCTCCTCAGAGAACAGTGATGGCATCTCAGGCTTTCTGCTGAGGCTTTCACACACGTTCAGCATCCTGAGCAGCGGCGCGAGTCAGAGCAAGGCTGCGACCTTTGGGACGCCGTTCCCAGCTAATCCTGCCTGAAGGAGGGCCCCAGAAAACATTTAGATTGAAGGATCCGTGAGATTAAGATGTTTATCCATGCTGTGTCCTGCACAGTTGGGATTTCAGTGTCTCCTGGCTGCACGAGCTCGGGAGGACCAAGGGCCAAGAACGAGAGAGGGGAGGGATAGCAACGCTAACAACTGCTCCGAGTGTTTGCTGGAAACCTGTCCCCAGGCTGCAGATAAAGGAGTAAAACAGGATCAGGAGAGATTTTCCCCACATGGAAACACCTTGGGAGGCTGAGCTGACACAGCTGTTGGGGCCAACAAGTGAAGAGCACAGTGTGAGACTCTGTAGGGTGATATACTAAAGTTTTACAGATGTTCATATCTGGCTTTGGCCAGGAAAGGTGCCATGAACACCTAAAGGTCACCCCAGGCTATCAACAGCCCAAAGAGAACTCAGAACAAATGTTAAGGTCAATTAACTCCTGCTCTGCATGGAGAAACTGTGAGTCTCCCTCCTATTCCAAACTGAATGGGCATTTGGCACCAGAGTCCCAACAGGGAAACCTCATGGAGACACTCAAATCACAGAATATCCTGAGAGGGAAGGGACCCACAGGGATCATCAAGTCCAACTCCAGCCCTGCAAAGATACCCCAACAATCCCAGCCTGTCCCTGAGAGCATTGTCCAAATGCTCCTGGAGGTCTGGAAGCCTCAGGGCTGTGCCTCACCACCCTCTGGGGGAAGAAGATATCCAACCTAAACCCCTCAACAGCTTCCTGCTGTTCTTCTGGGTCCTGTTTCTGGTCACTACGATGCCTCAGGTTTGATCTTTTCTATTTTTCAGATTCTGTGCTGTTTTAGTGTGTAGGTCTGAGCTTCACATCAGGGCATGGTGAGCTCTGTGCACAGAGCAGGGAGACAAAACAATTCCTGCTCCAGCTGGGCACCAAGGACAAATGATCCAAATCTCAGCCCAAGAGCACAAACCCCGTGGGCTGGAGAGAGAAAAACAAGCAGGGTGGGACTGCAGGGGCTAAAGCTGGAATGGGACAATGAACTGCAAGATGCAAATGGAGCAGAACTGATCCCAGGGAGAGAGCCCGGGAGCGCTGGTGCATTTTGGGGCCATTTTGGTTCATCTTGGGTGCAGCCCTGGCTGAGCTCTTGTGCTGCCCAGGGTGCATCCATGGAGGCCTTTTAATAAATCCCTGCTTCATTCTTTAGCTCTGTCCAGTCTCTGTTCTAGGGCAGCCTGCACAAGGCATCAACTACAGAGAGGAGAACAGAGCCTGCACCTCCAATTCCCTCAGGAGGAAGCTGCTGACTGCTATCCCTGGAGGATAATGCTGAGCCCTTCCGAGTTTGCACCAAGGGAATGAAGGTCTCCAAAGCAACTTTGGCCACAGAAAAACACACCTTGGACAAAGTGGAGGAGAGTTTAGGTGATACTGTGGGAGGGAGGATGAAGACAGCAGCAAGAAAAGAGACTTCCCCAATGCACATGGAATGAGGAGACAGGGATTTATGGAAAAGTGACCAGTAAAAACCTTTCTATCCCATCTTCATCCTGGAACAATTATCCTTTAGATAGAGTGTCTGTAGCAGCTTGCAAACCCCAGGTTTAGGAACCTCACACAAGACAATTTGGGTCACAGGTGAGGAGACAGCACAACTTGGTTCCAGCACAGAAAATCCATACCCAGCTACAACAGCACTGCAGTTCCTAGAGAGGTTGTGGATTCCCCATGCTGGCAGTGCCCAAGGCCAGGCTGGACAGGGCTTGGAGCAACCTGGGACAGTGGAAGGTTCCCTGTCTATGGCAGGGGATTGGATTGAGATGGGCTTTGAGGTCCCTTCCAACCCAAACCATTCTGGAATTCTACAGAGTCATGCCTTTGGATGCTGCATGGCAGGAGATCCATGAAGGAACAGGACAAGGCAACCACTGCTTCCAGAATATTTCTGGCCCAATACCTCCTGTGGCTCATTTAGGATGATGGCAAGTGGGTCCTGGGCAAGGATGGTCCCTGATAATTCTATGTTCTTCCACATTTGGTCATAATAAGTGGATGGATGAATCAGAGAGAAACCACTGGACATTCCCCAGCAAGGTTTTACAGCTTCCAAAAAAAAAAAAAAAAAACCCAACCAAAAAGTCCCCAAAAAACCCCAACATTAGTTCCACACTAAAGGTCCCAAAGCTTGTGAGGCAGGTTTAATTTTAGAGCACACTCATCGGATTTGCTTACATAATTTTCTTGATTTGGAAAGCTTTTTATTTTCCTTAGTGAGAAAAGCTGTCCAAATTTATCACGTTAAGTAGGGGGCTGCTTGCCCAAAAGGATCTTAAAATACATTGGCTGCGATTTTCCTTTTAAAGTTTGCATATCACAATTAGGGCAACATGGAATTAGAGCAGCTTTAAAGAGTGAGGTGGGAAAGAAACCATTAAAAAGGACAAATCCTTACCAAATTATCCTGGCACCTAAATGCAACAGCTCCCAGGTTGTCCAGAGGCTGCTGAAAGCAGGGCAGCAAGAGATCAAGAAGTGTTCCAGTGTGAACCCATTAAGCAGGATGTATATAAATCCCACAGCAGAGATTTTGAGTGATTTTAAGAGCTTTCAGTCATTTTGAGAACATCATCTTTCTCTTTGGAACTACTGGGGAAGAGGTTGGCTTCATCTAATTGGACAAGAGCTTGGTGGGCAAAGAAATTTCCCCCTTGGATCCTCAAAGGGACAGGACTTGGCTGTGATTCTACTCCAGATTTAAATCTGCTCAGCTCCTCCACCCAACCACCAGTTGATCACAGCAAGAACTCATGAAGTTCTTAGGCTCTTCAAACCTTCCTAGGTTTGCTCTTCCCAACATGAAGCCACAAAAACCCATAAAATCCATACACCAACATCTCAGCCAATCCATTACTCCCAATTTTTGACACTGATTAGTTCATTTCTGTAGATGGAAGTTGAAGATCTCCTTAAACAGTTTCCATCCCTGTGGAAAAGCTGCAGGAGTAGAAAGAAGGGGGCAACTTACACAGAAAACCTCACCAATCCCATGGATGCCACAGGTCAACATCTGTCAGATTGAAAGTTTACAGGAGGAAAAATCCAGTTTAGGTGTTGCCAGGTATCTTCTGCCTACTGAAAGCTCATTTTTAGGGCCACTCCAGCAGATCCTTTATGCCCCCCACCCAATGGTCACAGCAACACACGATGAAAGAAGTGGAACCACAAGTGAAATAATTTAATTTGGGTCTAAAATGAAAACCTCCCAGGACCCAGCAGGTCTTGCATTTATGTTTCCAGCACTCCTGACTACTGACAAGAGCAGCTCTGGAGATCTACAATCCCCCCAGGAAGCCACAAGGGATGGAAAACAACACTGGGCTGCTCTTGGATGTGAGCAACTCCCACCTCGAAGGCAGCTTGTTGGACTCCCTCTTCAGATGATGGTCACAAACTCAAACTTTGTGAGCCTGACCTCAAAGAGGCCTTCAAAAAGCTACCCTAGAACAGACAGTGAACCATGGAATTGTTTGGGTTGGAAAAGACCTTAAAGGTCATCCAGTTCCACCCCCTGCCATGGCAGGGACACCTCCCACTATCCCAGGCTGCTCCAAGCCCTGTCCAGCCTGGCCTTGGACACTGCCAGGGATGGGGGCACCCCCAGGTATCCCTAAGAGAGGAGAAGGTTTTGAAGGATGTATTAATGCACCTTTTTCTAGATCCTGAGGTTTAAAACCAGCATCATTCCAAAATAAAAATATATCCCGAGGTGAAAGAGTTCTCAGCAACGCTTGGTGTCTTCTCAAGAGTTTCTCAGTTGGACAGTTACACAAAATTGATGTGTTCTCAGTAGTCTTCCCATATTGCCCAGAGCAAAAAGTCCCCAAAAGTCTTAAGAGATGCTAAAGGTGAAGTTAATGGCTTTGTGTCTTAAAGAAGAAAACACC
This sequence comes from Molothrus ater, assembly GCF_012460135.2. Classification (NCBI taxonomy): domain Eukaryota; kingdom Metazoa; phylum Chordata; class Aves; order Passeriformes; family Icteridae; genus Molothrus; species Molothrus ater. The sequence goes on from NC_050478.2 coordinate 2,196,191, forward strand.
AGCACTTCATGGTGCTAAACACACCAGGCACCGCCACCAAAACCTAGAGAGAAAGAGCTCTTGGCCCAGATAATTAAAAACAATGTCATATAACTAAAAATTTAAATTAAAAAAGGTATTTATTTTTGAGGGTACTCTTTGAGCAAGAATAAAGACTTAGATTAGATGTTAGAAAGAAATTTCTCCCTGTGAAAGTGGGCAGGCCCTGGCACAGGGTGCCCAGAGCAGCTGTGGCTGCCCCTGGATCCCTGGAAGTGTCCAAGGCCAGGCTGGGCTTGGAGTACCCTGGGATAGTGGAAGAGGGTGGAACAAGATGATCTTTAAGGTTCCTGCCAACCCAACTCAACCCATTCCATGATAAGAATAAGAATAAGCTCCCCAAATCTGGCCATGATTTCCATCACCGCTCCAGAAAAGTTCACCAGAGAAACCAGACTTGGAGCAGAACCACAGCAGCCACATGGTCACTGTTTGTGCCAAGCTCCAGCCAAGCCTGAAGGGCCACCAGGGATTGAGGAGCAGCTTGGTGATGTCCTTCAGCTGCTGTGGAGAGGGAAGGAGGAGCTCCTTGGTGGCAAGAAAATGAGATTAAATCAGCTTAGGGCTCAGGCAGAGCTGTAAGCGAGACACAGCCCTTGCAGGGCAGCACAGAGGGGCCTTTGAGGGATTTCTGGGCTGCAGCACAGAGAGGTCTCAGAGCCCCAGCACATCAGGGCAGCAGCAGCATCCATGTCCTGCCTGTGTGCAGTGTCTGTTCCCTTCTCCACAGCCTGCAGGGACCCTTCAGCAGAGCCATGAACAACCCAACCTAAAGCAACTCTGGGTTTGTTCACTGACCCCCTAAAAAAAAAAAAAATCCTTACACAGCTGCCAGCTGCTGCTGTGGCCACCCAAACTGCTCCCCCAGTTCTGAAGGGATGCTGAACTAAGGAGAGGAGCTGAAATATCCTGAGCAGGAGGGGAGGGTGAAGTTACACAGGGCTATTAGTAAAATAAACCTTGCTCTGGCACGCTGGAGGAGCCTTACCCAGAGCAATGCTGGCACTCATTGCAGTCACTGCGTTTAACCCTTCCTTTCCTTGGAAAGGAAAGGTGGCAAAGCTGTACCCAGCAGCCATTCCCTCCACAATCTGCTCCTCAGGGATTAAATTTGGATGCAAAGCAGGGATCTGACAGGGGTCAGGATGGTATTAAGTCAGAGAATGGGGTGTGGGATGAGGACAAAGGGTGGAGAGCCCCACCTGCAGAAGGGTCACTGCTACATCTTCTCCCTTTCACAGTCAAAATGTTTAGGATCAGCATGAAGGAAATAAAAAGTCATGATATTTTTCCCCTCAGGGATCTTCCCTGGCACTGGCAGGATTCCCCTCTTCTCCTCCACACCCACATCAGCCAACACTTCAAATGCAGAGGAAAAGCCCTGTCCCACCCAGCTCCCTCCAAAGCAAGAATTATCCAGTGCACCACATGGAGTGACTGTTTTTCACAAAAACTTCAGGAAAACCGAGGCCAAAAAGTCTTTCACAACCACAGCTCACCCTCAACTGCAGAGAAACTCCCCAGCTAAAGGAGGAGTGTGCTGTTGGCCAAGTATTCCCAATTCACCCAGAGATTCAGGACAGCAGGGAAAAGCTGATGTGTGACTCACTGCCCTGCATTTTGAAGTGAAAAAGCAAAAAGAGCTTGGGTTGAAGAGTTAAAAGGGGGAAAAAAAATTAAAAAAATATTTGGAAAAGAAAACAAAAGTTAATAAAACCCTTAAGGAGAGTAAACACCTGTAAAACACCAATTTTAAGCAGTGGCTCAGGAGATGCAGGAGGAGCTGGTTCACACATGAGCTGAGGTGAAGTTTGCAGTTCTCTGTGTGAGAGGCTGCCTGCATTAGTCACCGGTAAGGGGACACTCCAGCAATGCTCAACTGGAACGAATGGAGCCCAGGAATGCAAAGTGGGGTGGTGAAACCACATCAGCTTTGGAGTGCCTCCTCCAAACAAGGCTCTAAAGTGCCCTTAATTCAGTTCAGCCTGCTTTGCATTGAAATCAAGTCTGTTAAAGTGAATTAAGGACCTTTAATCCCCAAGGAGAGTGTTTCCACCAGGGCTAGTTAAAAGTAATTGAACTAATCCACTTTAAAAGTCACTTCAGATTAGTTGTGCTAAGTGGCTGTGCAGATGAGGCCTGGGAGCACAGGGACTGTCTCTAGCATGCAATAATCCCATCAATCTGCCCCAGGGAGGACAGCTCAGGCCTGGGAGGGATCCAAACCACTCCAAGAAGAGCACTAATAGAAATGTCTCCTGGTGCCTGACAGGTGCCACCTGGTTGCAACTAAAGGCATTTTCCACGTGGATTTTCTGGGCAGACCCTATTTGCTGGACATGGCCAAGGGGAAGTTGGGTTTTATGGGCAGCTCCCTGCTCCAACAAGTGCTGGCAGCATCTCCCACTCGAGCCATGCTGATGTCCCCTCACTGAAATATCAAATACAGCTCTCCCTCCATTCCCCCTGCCCCAAAGGGGCCAGGGGATGGATCTGGGGTCTGTGAAGGTGAGAAGGGGCCAACTCCACCCCACACTGATGGCGGAGGGTGATTGGATCCCCCATTTATAGTGCTACCACACCCACCCCATTCTTCTGCAAGCTCCCACTTCCCACTGCTTTTCATCACAGCTTCTCCACTGCTTAGAGCAAAAGCAGGTCAGCCCCACACAATTCCCACAGAAACAGTGATCAGAAAAGCTAAAAAGGGCAGAAAAACCAAAGGGCTACTATCCCTCACTGAAATATCAAATACAGCTCTCCCTCCATTCCCCCTGCCCCAAAGGGGTCAGGGGATGGATCTGGGGTCTGTGCAGGTGGGAAGGGGCCAAGTCCATCCCGCACTGATGGCTGGGGGTGATTGGATCCCCCATTTAGTGCTACCACACCCACTCTGTTCTTCTGCAAGCTCCCAGGGTGTTCCTCACTTCCCACTGCTTTTCATCCCAGTTTAGTTAGAGCAAAAGCAGGTCAGCCCCACACAATTCCCACAGAAACAGCGATCAGAAAGCTAAGAAGGGTAATAAAACCAAACAAAGGGCTACCAACCACCCCAAACCACATCCTGCCTCAATTTTTACCCCAGGTTCCCCCCTTCCCCAGAGCCGCCAGCAGCACAGGGCAGGCTCAGCCCAGGTTTTGCCTTTCTAGGAAACCACAGAGCCCCTGTTTCATGCAAGCCACTGCTTCCCCAGCTAAGAATAATCCCCCCAGCTGCTGTTTGATGTCCCCATTGCCATGGATGCAGTGTTTTTTCTCGGGGACATCCACAGGGAGAGGCTGCGTGTGTTCGCTGCCGTTAATGTTTCCTGTGCGGTTCGGGCTGCTTTACCTCCAGGTATGTTTATTCCACTACTTTAGCAAAGCAGCAGACTTTTTAATGGAACTGTTGATATTTTTCCTGGCTGCTGCTCCTCCTGGAGAGGCGAGGCAGTGTACAAACGGAGTTCATTGCTAGCTCCAGCCTGGAGCTGCTCTGCTCCTCCTGGGACCGCGGGGAATTGAAGGTTTCCATTGCACTGGTCAGGTTTCCTCCTTCTCCCAGCCTTCAAGTTTTAGACACACAAACAGAGGAGCTCGGGCAGCTGACAGGAGCAGGAGCAACGTGTGGCTGCTGCTTGAAGCAAAGGCAGCAGCTGCCCTGGAAATCCAGCCACGCATCTCCCAGCCCAGCTCTGGGAAAGGAGAGCAGGTGCAATGCTGCACCCCCAAAGTGAAGCCTGCACCACTCAGCTTGTTCTGCAGCCAGACCTCATGGGCTGGAGCTTGGTGTTTCCTGCTTTTAAACACTTCAGACCTCACCAATTCAGCAGCAAGATTCCTAGAAATTTGTCTTTGGATCCCCTACAAATTTGGATCCCCCATACAAATTTGCCTTGGGATCCCCACACAAATTTACCTTGGGATCCCCCTCTATTGCTGCAACAGAAGGAGAAACTCCAACCCAGCGAGTTCTGCTTTGTCAGGCACATATTGAAGGCATTTTTAAATAAAATCCATAGTTTAACAAGTCTTTTTGAAGCTTTAAAGGATGTGCACCAAATCCTTGACTCAGCTCAGAGATGCTCCCTGTGAGAACAGCCCTGTGCCACAGCTGAAGTTATTGTATTTGCTGGAACCCCCGTGGCAGGAAGGAATGATGGATCTGACTTCATGTTCTCAGAAGGATAATTTATTATTTTATTATACTATATTATATTAAAGAATGCTTTACTAAGCTATACTAAAGAATACTTACAGAAAGGATACTTACAGAATGCTAAAAAGTTAATAATGAAAACTCCTGACTCTTTCCAGAGTCCTGACACAGCTTGGCCCTGATTGGCCAAAGAGTGAAAACAACTCACAGCAGAATCCAATGAAACAATCACCTGTGAGTAAACAATCTCCAAACACATTCCACATGAGCACAACACAGGAGAAGCAAATGAGATAAGAATTGTTTTCCTTTTCTCTGAGGCTTCTCAGCTTCCCAGGAGAGAAATCCTGGGCAAAGGGATTTTTCAGAGAATGTGAATGTGACACTGAAGCACCAAAGCCACTCAGACCCTGCGCAATCTCTGCTCCCTTCACCCACAATGGGGTAAAACTGAACATCCAGACAGCAGCTCCAGAGCCCCTTCAACCCAAAGCACTTGACAGGAGAGCCCTGGGAGCAGAATAAACAGCCCCACACAGGCAGGAGGAGCAGCTGTTTGGACAAGGCCACTGATGTGGCCAGCAGCAGCAGAGCATCCCTGGGAGCAGCTCAGCTCAGTCCTGGCTCTCTGCAGGCTCTGGGAGCAGAGGAGTCACCCCTCACTGCTCACCATGAGTCTGTGAGGGGGCACATCCAGGCAGAAACACCCCCAGAGCCATGGTGCCACAGGGTCAGCCCCAAACTGAGGCGTTTTTGTGGCTGTGAGTCAGCCCAGGCCAGGCTGTCAGCTCAGCTGCCCCCTCCCAGCACCAGCTCTCAGATTTTCCATGAGCCTGGAGCAGCCCCAGGGATGCAGGACTGAGGGAGGATGCCCTTCTCCTGCCCTGGCTGGGACAGCCCTGCTGAACCCAGTCTGTGCTCTGGGAACACAAAATCCCATTGCAGTTACTCCTAAGGCATCTCCACAACATCAGATTTGTTTCTTCGTGGTTGGGGATCTCTCTGCAAGCTCAGCTGATCCAGGATTATGCCTGGTCCCACCACCCCTGCAATCACCATCCCTTTAGCCCAGTGCCTGCCCTGCACCTTGCAGAGAGGCAGATCTGCCTGAAAACACATTTTCCTCAGCTCCACAAACCAGCTTGGACATTACAGTTCGTAACACTGACCACAGGGACTGCTCAAAGCCTTCCTCAGTCCAGCTCACACCCTCCCAGGGGCAGCTCTTCAGCTCCAATCCTCTCTCCAAACTCATGCTAAGCCTCTGGATTTCCAGAGTCAACATGGGGCAAGCCAGGAGATAGAAGGAGTCCCCAGGGATGCAGCACAGCTGTGCTAACGAGCCAGAGGAAGTGTTGGATCTTTGGTCAGACCCTGTAATTCAGCTCAAGTGGCTGCTTCACCTCTGGCCTGTCAGATCAACTTGTTAACCACAGACTGGGAAAGAACTCCCTGCTTGCTCCCACAGCAGGAGATTGATCTTTGGCAGGGGCTGAAAATGCTGAAAAAGCCCCTACCCCCCTCACCTTTGATTGCAGAGAGGCCCAGAGATGCAGAGAGAGAGCTGAGCTCCAGGTTTGCCAGGTATTTCAAGATCTCACCTTACACTGGGAGAGGATTAGGGCTAGAAAAGAATTTTGTCAAGATTAAGCCAAACAAGTCAGTTCTTTTAAATCGAGTATCAGCTCTGGTGAGCTGTCCCCTGAGGGGTTTGGGCTGCAGGATTGGGTTTCTTGTCAGAGGAGATGGGCAGCACTGGGGAGCAGCTGAACTCCATGTTCCTGAGCTGGGAAAGGTCCCCTGGAGTCATGGACTGCCCTGGGAGAGGCTCTGCAGCCAACACCAGTGGATCCAGTCCAAGGTGGATGCTCATCCCCAGTGCAGCCACTCAGCTGGCTCCCAGCTTCCCAATCCAGGATGCAAAAAAGCTGAGAAACACCAAAATCCAGCAGCCTTTCAATGTTAACTCAAGTGAAAACACATTTTCTTTGATTATCTGAGTAATTTTCAAAGCTTTGTCTGATGAGCCCTCAGCCACTGTTCCCCACTACCTAAAAGCTTCAGCTGCCATCTCTACAAAAAGTACAGTTACACCACCAGGGCTGCCTAGCTTTGTTTTGCTGGAATACCAAACATGATTTAAAAAAAAAAAATCATTAATCTGAAAAGATAATGAGAAATTATATTAATTATATTTATTATTATTTTATATATAATTATATATATAATAATACTAAATTATTTTACATATTTATACTTATTGTTTATACTATATTATATAGTTTTCTTCTTATTATATATTAATATATAATACATATTAATAGATTATATTTTATTATTACATGTAATATATATTATATATATTACATAATTATTCTTATGTATTATGTTTATATTATTATATTTACAGTATATTTATTATATTGTTAATTATAATTATTTAATTATATTGATATTTATAGTAGTTATATAACTATATTCTATTAATGTTTATAGTAAGATAGTGAAGAAACAATGCCCCCAGCTCAGCAGGGGCTGACAACAGGGGCTGACAACAGGGGCTCCCAGTGAGGTCTACACTGGGAATTAGCTGTAGGAAAGCCATGAGGAGCAGAGCAGGGCACAGCAATCCCTCTGTGCTGTTCCCTTTAGGATCAGGTGAGGGAAGCCTACAAAAGTCCCAGCAAGTCATGAGAAGAACATGCCATGGGACACCTTCCACTGTCCCAGGGTGCTCCAACCCCATCCAGCCTGGCCTTGGACACTTCCAGGGATCCAGGGGCAGCCACAGCTGCTCTGGGCACCCTGTGCCAGGGTCTCACCACCCTCACAGGGAGGAATTCCTTCCCAATATTCCATTTTTCCTGCCCTCTGGCAGTGAGAAGCCATTTCCCTTTGTCCTGTCCCTCCATCCCTTGTCCAAGTCCCTCTCCAACTCTCCTGGAGACCCTTTAGCACTGGAAGGAGCTCTGAGGGCTCTACATAGCCAGAGTTAAGAGGTGCTAAAGATCCAGAAGCAGAAATCCCAGTGCCAAGCTGTGGGCTCCGAGTCAGAACAATTCATCTCTGCCACCTGTGTCCCCTCCCAGGGGTCACACTCAACACACCTCCCTGGGTATTTCAAAATAAACTCTTAATTTTAGGCATTTATTTTGCTCATCAATTGACCTCTTCCAAAAGGATTTGGCCTTGAAAACAGCAGTGGCTTGACCCTCTTTGTGCTGGGAGGCTGCTGCACAGAAATTCAGACAATTTCAACAGCACACCAAGTGAAACTTCTGGTGAAACTCGTGCCCATTCCTGCCAGGACTGCCTCAGCCAGCCAGCAGGTGTGGCACATTCTCATTTTCTGGAAAAATCCCTTTGCCCAGGATTTTTCTCCTGGAAAGCTGAGAAGCCTCAGAGAAAAAGGAAAGCAATAATTATCTGATTTGCTTCTCCTGTGTTTTGCTGCTTTAGAATGTGTTTGGAGATTGTTTCATTGGTTTCATGTGAATTGTTTTGACTCAATGGCCAATTGGGGCCAAGCTGCATCAAGACTCTGGAGAGAGTTTTCATTATTATCTTTTTAGCCTTCTGTAAGTATCCTTTCTGTATTCTTTAGTATAGTATTCTTTAATATAATATAGCATCATAAATTAATAAATTAACCTTCTGAGAATATGAAGTCAGATCCATCATTCCTCCTGCTACAGGGCACCCCACAAATACAATAAGCAGGGAAGGTTTTCAGCCAAGCCCAGATGTCCCTGTGGTTCTCTTTCAGTGCTTTGTTCACATTTAGGGGAAATCATCTGCTGCTCCACACCACAAAAGCCACCTCCTGCTCTGCTCCATGGCCAATTTTGCTGCTCCAGTCTCAGGAAGAGACCCCAAGAAGTTTTTCCAAGAAAGGAAAGTTTTGCTCCAATTGGGAAATTGCTCCATCCAGTGTGTGGCAAATGCAGAAATCAGAGCAAGTTTGCCCCAAACTCCATGAGCAATTAATGCTGTTTTAACCAGCTAGGCCAAATGGATCTGCTCATGAAATTCCTGCCAACTGCCATCCAGCCTGTTGGGAATCAACAGGAATTGGGTGTTCCAAGCTGTATCCCAGACTCAGCATTTCTGTCAGACATTGTTGAGTTTGCATTTTCTGTGGTAGATGGAGAGAAAATAGGTTTTCCTCTGTGTTCTTCCCCAAAAAAGAGTTTATGTTTTTTTTAATTTGTCATTTCCCCTTCTCCCAAGATCCTCCAACAACTGAATTAACAAAATGCTCCCCACACCTGAGAGAATGGTTTATAATAACAGACTGGAATGCTACAGAGCACAATCAGGAGCTGCTTGATTCATTTGAAACAAGAGTTCCTGGTAAGAGCTGAGGGAATAAAAAGAAAAAAAAAATTAAAAAAAATCAGGATAGATTTTTCTATCAGCTCCAGCAAATCCTGTAAGTGCTGTGTTTATCCACAGAATCAAAATACTCCCTGTTCCACTTGGGGAAGTGCAAACACACATTACAATAAAATGTAAAGCTTGCTGAGCTGATAAACTTCATAAGTGTGTTTTATGACAGTATCTGCAGAGATAAGGCTCATTAGCACTTACAGCCACCAGCTGAAGGAACCTTATAAAGCACAGTTACAAACAGGAGAAGAGGAAAAAAATTTGCATCTTGACGTCAAAAAAAAAGCTTCTAAAGGGTTAACCCTTTCCATAATAATAATCCTAATAATTTCTGGGTCCTCTCAACTTGACCTGAGTGCTGGAAAAAGTCAGGAAAGCAAATCCTAGCTGGATGATGCTGGTCCAGAACCTGCAACCACATTCTGCAGGAGGAGCAGTGGCCCCCCATGACCATTTAGGAGTGCAAACACCAAGTCCTGTGCTCCAGGGCTCCTCAGGTCAAGGAACCAAGTGTAGGAACACAGCACAAGCCACCAGAGAGCTGTTCTGGCTGCAGAGAGAAGGGGCTGCTCCAGTATGGAGGGAAGCCAGAGGCTCAGAAGGTTTCAGGTTGGAAAAACAGGTCCAGGAGAGTTCTTGGATTGCTCCTCCAACACAGCCCTGGGAGTTGGGAACTTGGGAAGTTTGTGTTTAACAGAAGGTTGCAGTGTGAACTCAGCACCATCCCACCCCAGAGGGGTCTTTCAGGAGGCAGCTGGAACCACAGGGACAGAAACGGAGAAGGCGTAGATCAAGACACTTTGAATGCATCAAATCCTCTCCTCAATCATCAAGGGAAGCTTTGACCCCTTCCTCTTCTAGAGAACTCAGGTGGCCACAGAACACAAGCCCTGAAGGGGCCACATTATTTATGTGAACATGCAACTGGAGCAGAGGGGATCTACATGGAGCTTCTGGCTCCAGAAGTCCTCCCACCTCTGGTGGTCCCCACAGTGGGGACATGTTCTGATTTAACATCTTCAAAACCTAACTCCCTCTTAGAAGGCATCAAGGCACAGGGATGAAACAGGAGACAGGGAAGGCAAATTCAGTCTTGAGCTCTCCTGAGCCAAGATTTCCACGTGCCACCACTCCTGTGCAGCTCTGGATCACAAATGCCTCATACTGTGGGAACACCAGTGATGGTCACTGGTCCAGCACCTCCTCTGGCTGCCCAGCCAGCCCCACAACAGCTTAACCTCCACAGTTTCTTCTGACTCAGATGTTCCACTAAAAAACCTTAAAGAATGGTTAAATATCAACATTTATTAGAAATAACAACACTGTCAGCATGTCCTTAAATGACGAGAACAGAATGGAGCATCCCTGAGCCAGGAATATCCACAAGAGAGCTGGGGAGAGCTTTTTACACAGGTACATGGTGATAGGATGAGTGGGAGTGTTTTAAAGCGAAAGAAAACAGGTTTAGGGGAGGTGTTAGGAGGAAATCCTTCCCTGTGAGGGCTCTGAGGCCCTGGCACAGGGTGCCCCTGGATCCCTGGCAGTGTCCAAGGCCAGGCTGGACAAGGCTTGGAGACCCTGGAATAGTGGAAGGTCCATGGCAGGAGGTGAAACTAGAAAATCTTTTCTAACCCAAATCATTCCATGATTCTCCAAGAGGAAACTACACCAAATCTGCCAGCACCATGAATTAATCTGACAGAAAAATGAAGAAAGCAGCAAAAACTGACAAAACTTGCTCTGGTCAGAAAGATTCAGACTAAGCTGCATCACAGAGGCTTCTCCATTCAGTCTTCCAAACTTTCCACTTAACCTGCTCCCTCCTTCCCAATCCCACGGCCTAATTCAATTACCTGCCACCAAATAAGCCTTCAGGCCATTCTCATTACCCTGATAAAGCACAAGGCCTTTAATTATTAAACACTCTGGGGCTCTTTGTGTTGGGGTTGTGGGGCTGGACTCCCTTTTATTGTTGTCAGCAGCTTCCAGAAATCAAGTTAATCATTGACCAGGCCTTTCAGCAGGAGACCAGAGTCCTGTGGATTCCTGGTCTCTGGTTCTGCATCACCAGTCAGGCTAAAGGAAGTCACCAGCCTCCTGCTTTGCCAGGTATCCACTCAATATTCTCCTAACAACCCATCTTCCCTCTCCAAGGTGTCATTTACAGCACTGGGAAAAAGAAAAATGCAATAATTGGACATGGAGGCTGCAGCAGTGCTCATCATTAACCTGAGTTCAGAAAGGAACAGGCCCAGGCGAGGGAAACTGAGGCACAAGGCAGTGGCTCCAAAATGTCAAGCAATGTGATCAATCCACTACTTAAGCCAAAAAATTACTAATTCTTGTTTGAGTTAATGCTGCTCCATCCTCTGCAGGCAGGAGGAGCTTCCAGGCACTTCCCAGCACAATCTGGGACAAATCCTGCCCCCCAGGGATGAAGATGCAGGTCTGGCACAGTTATTTTTCCAAATATTCCTGGCTTTGTCACCACGCTCGTGGCACTTCATCAAATCCAGTGCCACTTCCAGGCACCTCCAAAGCCAATGCTGCTTCTGGGCACGGGGTTCCCTCTCCAGAGGAATGGAGGTTAAACACTGCTTTGAGTTGACCCAGAGAGGCCAACTTTGGGAGCCAAGCCAGGCAGGACTCACGGCAGTGACAACTCACCCTGCTCCAAAAAAGCAAGGGTGGGGGGGGGAAAAACCACCCCACCCACCCAAACCAGGCAAACCCTTCCAGTTTTCCAAGGAAAACCCCAAAAAGCAGCAGCTGAAACCCCGCAGAGCCGTGTGGGAGCGGCAGAACGCGCGGCTCAGGGCGGGATGGCCGAGCCGTCCTTTCCGGGCACTCCAGCTGTGTTTGCCTGCCTGCTGCATTCCTGCCTCGCCAGCCCAGGCCAGGGTTTGTTTTTTTGGGTCGTGCTGGGAAGCAGCTGCTCCATCTCACACACGCCAGAGCCCAGCGGAGCCACCGCGGCCTGGAGCGGCCTGCACGTGGCCCCACACCACCCTCCAGTGACAGCCACACACACGCGGGCCCTGCCGTGGCCCAGAGCAGCCCACGGGCTGGAAAAACAGGGACAGAGAATCTATGGGATTGCTTCTCCTGGAGGGGACATTCCAGCTGGCAGAGCCCCTGGGATTGCTTCTCCTGGAGGGGACATTCCAGGTGACATTCATGGTGACTTCGTGCCCCGCTCAGGAACCCACCCCAGAGCGCTCATGGCACCTGAACTGCCCCTTCAAGTGCAACATCCTCCTCTTTTCCAAGTCTCTCCTAACAAAATCACACCCTGAACAGCCCCTTCAAGTCCAACATCCTGCTCTAAGTCTCTCCTAACAAAATCACACCCTGAAGGACAAGGTTTCTATCCTACAGCGGACACTGAAACTCACGGTGATTTCATGCCCCACTCAGGAGCCCTGAAGGCACCTGAACAGCCCCTTCAAGTCCAACATCCTGCTTTTTTCTAACTCTCTCTTCACAAAATCATACCCTGAAGGATGAGGTTTCTATCCTACAGCTGACACTGGAACTCGCGGGGACTTCACGCCCCGCTCAGGAACCCGCCCCAGAGTGCTCATGGCACCAGAACAGCCCTTCAAGTCCAACATCCTCCTCTTTTCTAACTCCCTCCTAACAAAATCACACCCTGAAGGATGAGAGAGGTTTCTCTCCTACAGCAGAGCTGTAACTGACGCTGGAACTCACGGTGACTTCACGCCCCGCTCAGGAACCTGCCCCAGAGTGCTCACAGCACCTGAACAGCCCCTTCAAGTGCAACATCCTGCTCTTTCCTAAGTCTCTTCTAACAAAATCATACCCTGAAGGATGAGGTTTCTATACCACAGCTGACACTGGAACTCGTGGTGACTTCGTGCCCCACTCAGGAACACGCCCCAGAGCGCTCACAGCACCTGAACAGCCCCTTCAAGTGCAACATCCTCCTCTTTTCCAAGTCTCTCCTAACAAAATCACACCCTGAACAGCCCCTTCAAGTCCAACATCCTGCTCTAAGTCTCTCCTAACAAAATCACATGCTGAAGGATGAGGTTTCTATCCTACAGCTGACGCTGGAACTCGTGGTGATTTCATGCCCCACTCAGGAACCCTGAAGGCGTCTGAACAGCCCCTTCAAGCCCAACATCCTGCTCTTTTCCAAGTCTCTCCTAAAAAAAAAAATAAAATCACACCCTGAACAGCAAGGTTTCTATCCCAGAGCAGAGCACCTATCCTGCACCTGCCAAAGGGAATAAAAATACACAGCACTTCCCACACTGCAAAGCCCTCAGTGAGTGGTGTGTTGGTAAATTAGGGCAAGCTATGCTTCCCCTCCCTCTCCCCCCGTGAGCATTTGAGGGTTCCTGTTGCCTGCGTGCAGGGGACAGATCAGTTACATTTATGCAGAACATTGCAATCTGTCAATATAAACACTATGTAAGCATGAGCCACTTGTAACATTACTACTGTCTTGACAAGTGTTTGCAGAGGGGGCAGAGCTGCTGGGATCCTTCTGCTCCCAGAGGGAAAGCAGAGCAAATCCCAACCAGCAGCAAAAATATTCCTTCCAGCAAGAATTAAAAAATAATTTATTTTTTTTTTAAAGAGGTGCATCAAAACTGAATCAGACTCTAAATCACAACAGAAAATAGAGGAGTTGGTTTATGGCCTGGGTCACCCCAGACCCACAGATCAGGAAAGCAGAAGCTCCCACGGGTTGGTTTCCCTTCCCACCAGCACAGGGCACAGCAGGATTGAAGTTCCTCAGCCACCCTGTCACCCCAGCATGGCTAATCTTGTCACCTGCCACTTCCAAAGCCCAGAAGTGCAAGTCCCAACACAATTCCCAGATGCTGCTCTGGCATTTCCACCACCCCCGGCCACACTGGAGAGAGGAAAGGGAGGGAGGGGAGGTACCCACGCCCAGAGCGTGTCAGGCACTGGGAAAGCAGAGCAGGGAGGAAAACTGAAATGCAATGCTTTCTCAGGGATCCTGGCAGCCTGGGGCTGCTCCAGACTCCCCCCAGCAGCCTGCAAATGGAATATGGTGCAAATTAGTGCTCAGACAGCCCAGCTGCAGAGGCCGTGGCTGGACACAAAAGCAGCCTCACTCCTGGGGCAGCCAGTGCATCCCAGCAGGCTGACACCGAGCCCCAGGCAATGCCTCCCCCAAAAATTCAAAATCCCACAAAACTCAGCCATCCCCATCATCATCCTCCTGAGGGGCAGCTCTAAATGCACAAAGAGCCAGCAGAGCTGTGCTCAGTTTTACAGAAATGCTTTTTTCCTCTCTGTCAAAAAGTTCCTTATCAGCCAAGGTTTAGGAGCTGTAGCATCAGCACATCCCTGATGCCTGCAGCCAGGCTCTCCAGCTGCTTCCCAGGAGTCAGGGCTGAGCCAAACCCCTCAAAACCCCTCCTGAGCAGGTGCCTGCAGGCTCTCAGCTCTGCTCAGCATCACTGCAGGTGCTGTCCTGGGCAGGAACCCCGGGTCCTGCTGGCACCTGCTCCAGGAGGAGGGCAGCAACACCCAGATGCCGGAATTCCCCTCAGAAAAAGGGAAAATCTCTCTCTCCCTCCACAGATCATCACATTTCCCAGTCAGGCAGCCTGGGGATGGAGCAGAACAGCAGCAAGAGCCCCACCTGCACCACAGCTTTAACTCCCACACACCCCAAACTCTGCTTCCAGAGGGCATTTATCCTACTCAGCCACTTGTGCATCCCTCCAAGAACACCAGAGCCAGCGTTCCAAGGAAGCACAGCAGCCTCCAGCCGTGGTGTCCCCCAGCCCAGCATCCCCTCCTGCCACCCCCTGGGACAGGCACAGACATAACTCCATACTGACACAATCTCATTACCCTGTAACCATGCCCCGTCTCTGTCCCTGGGCACTCATTCCCCACCAGGCCACGCATTTGGAGACGTGGAATTCTTTCCCTGAAATAAGACATTGGGGCTTGGGGGGGGGGGGGGGGGAAGGGATCATCCACAGCTGTCTCTATCCCCCTCCAGGCTGAGGAAGGGAGCAGCCAAGCTGCAGCCACAGCGTGACATCTGCTGAGCACTGCCTCGCTCTGTGCCCCACCACCTCCTCCACAGGGATGCCAGCGCCCAGAGGGGCCAGCAGGCCACCAAAAGGTGGCTTTGGGACTCAAAAGAAGCATCCCTTTCCCTGCCTGGAGGGTGTGTTTTAGCTCAGGTCATTCAGCCAAGCTGTTAGCAAGGATTTATCAGAATGAACAGATGTGCTGCCTCACCTGGAGCAGCTCCTTCATGCACGTGGCAGAAGAAAAAGAAGATCAATACCAGCCTTCCCAGGGACTAGCAGGGAGAACTGGGGAGTTGTGCAGGACCATCCAGCTTTTTTACCAGGTGGGATTTCTTTCCTTACCAACAGAGAGAAACCCACAGCGAGGAGGGTTTCTCAGCTCTTCCCCACACGCTTGTGGATTATCAGGAGCTGGGATCTCAGCACTGACTATTCCCAGTGGCCCCAGCAGCTCTGCAAGTGCAACCTCTGCTCTTGGAAGAACAAAGAGGGGATCAGCAGCTCCTTCACTGGGGCTTTAACCAGAGACAAGGAGGCTTTGCATAAGCAAACTCCACTGCACAGCAGCCCAGGAGTGCACATCTGGCAGCATCTCCTCACTGCCAGGGAGAGCGTCTCAAACCAAAAACAGCAGCTGTACCAAGACACAGAAAACCCCAAAGCAGTCAGGACAGACAGCAGACACTGCCCTTGGCTCAGAATGTCCTTTCTAAAGCTAAAACCTCTCCAAGCCAAGAGAGAAATCCCAGAAGGAACTGGAATGAGTTACCTGCTGCTCTAGAGCAGATAGCAGCACAGCAAGGATTAATAGGAGAGTTACAGCCAAGCTCCTTGCAAAGCCTGTCATTCCCCAAGGCACAATTGAGCTGCACAGTGCCGGTGGTCCCGGGCAGACACATGAGCCAGCGGGCTGGGAACAGCCCTCTGCACACTGCCCAGGGAGAAAAGGGCTTTTCCTAAAAACCTGCACACACAGGACAGGCTGTTTCCTTAGAAAACCAGCCCCAGCAGCAGGAAGTGAAACGGTTCTGGAGTTGGAAACAGAAGATGTAAGTAGCACTGTTTGGAAAACTTTGCCAGACCACAAGCAATGGACAAGCCTCAACACCAGGATTTGTTTTACTGGAAAGAAGGGGGGAAAACCTCAAGCCTGCTAAAACATTCTCCAGGGCTGGTCCAGTGGCTCCTACCAGTGGTCACAACGCAACATCCCCAAAAAAAGGGAAAAAAAAAAAAGAAGCAAGAATCCCCACTGTTGTGTAAACTTACACAAAAACCTCTTACACAGGTGCTCGCGCCAAACTCCTCTCTCAAACCGACAACGTTTTGCGACATACGGTTTAAAATTAAGGATAAGAGGCAGCGACACCCCAAAAAGCACAGAGGGAAAACCCGCACGGAGCTGACGCGGCTGCGGGGGGCATTGAAGGGGGTCGGGGCAGCGGGTTGAATTGGCTGGTCCAGCTCACCGCACGGAGCCGGGACAGGGGAATAAGAGGGATAACAAGCGGGGGATAAAACCTCGATATAAGTAGGATAAAACCTCGGTATAAGTGGGATAAATCCCCGGGATCGGGGGTCGGGAAGGGAAAGGATCGGGATCCACCTGCGCGACGCGCGCCGGGCCGGGAGCGCCCCCTGCCGGCCGCGCCCCGCCCCGCGCACAGGTGAGCGCTGGGGATGCGGCGCCCGCACCCGCGGATCCCCCCAAAAACCAACCAGCAGCACCCCACGGCTGGCAACTAGTGTTGAAAGCCACGCTTTAATAGCGGGGAAAAAAGAGTTTTCTCCGCGCTGTCCCGCGCTACGGGGGTTACAACCGCGCTGCTGGTCCGCTCCGTGCGGGGAACGGGGGAACGAAGCGCTCGCTCGCCGCCGGCAGCTCCTGCCCGCGGCCCCGGGACTCAACCCGGCAGCTCCCGGAGCGCCCGGTCCCGCCTGGCAAATCCAAGGGGATTCCGGGCGCTAGGACACGGGACAGCCGCGGGCACGGCGCTGTCGCTGCCCCTGTCCCGGGCCAGCTGTCACTGCAGGAGGGGATGCCCGCACCCCCGAGGGACGGAGGGTGCCCGCAGGAGAACAGCAGCATCCCCACCTCGGGCGGGACCGCGCAAAGCGCAAAACCCCTTCAGCATCCAAAAAAACAAACTCGGGCAAAAGTTAAAGAGCAGGAGCGAGGAAGCACCTACCCGAAGTAGGCAGCGGAGGGCCGCGGGGCGCAGGCGAGCAGCCCTAGGAGCGCGCAGGAGGAGAGCCATCCCAGCAGGACGTGTCCATCCAGCATCTTGCAGCGGCGCCGGCGCTGCTCATCTCGTTCCCCCGCCGCGCCCGCTGCGGCCCCGCCGCCCGCCCCGCTTCTTATAGCGCGGCCGGCGGAGAGAGCCCGAGCGGCGGCGGGGCGGGCCGGGGAGGGGCCGGCGGGGGGGGAGGGACACGGAGGAGAGGCGGGCTGGGACAGGGGGACACGCCCCGGGAGGAGGGACACGGAGCGGCGGGGCGGGGAGAGAGCGGGGAGCGCCAGCGGAGCGGGGAGCGGGGAGAGGGGAGCGCGGGACGCGGTGGGGAAGGGGAGAGGGCAGGAGGGGAGAGAGATGGGCAGGGGAGAGAGGGATGAGTGTGCCAGGGCGGGTGTGCGAGGGATTGGCATTTGGGCATGGTACGGGCGGCAGGGCCAGGTGTGCAAGGCGTGGGTGTTGCAGGTGACAGGGCTGGGTGGCCGTGCAAAGATCGGGGAAATTGTTCAAGAGGGAGGTTTGGCACATCTGGGCAGCTATGCAAGAATGGAGCAGTCCTGAAAGGGCTGGGTGTGCCAGGGTTCGGCAGCTGGGCAAGGGCGAGGTTTGGCACATCTGGGCAGCTGTGCAAGAATCAAACAGTCGTGAAAGGGCTGGGTGTGCCAGCTGGGCAAGAGGGAGGTATGGCACATCTGGGCAGCTGTGCAAGAATGGAGCAGTCCTGAAAGGGCTGGGTGTGCCACGGTTGGGCAGCTGGGCAAGGGCGAGGTTTGGCACATCTGGGCAGCTGTGCAAGAATCAAACAGTCGTGAAAGGGCTGGGTGTGCCAGCTGGGCAAGGGGGAGGTTTGGCACATCTGGGCAGCCGTGCAGAGGTTGGATGTGGGAAGGCACCGGCGTTGCACACTCGTGTGCACACCCACAGCGCTGTGAGCAGTGCAGGGACACCGAGCAGCCCGGGGAGGAAGCAGTTAATGCCCTGAATGTCACCCTTTTGGCCGGCAGCGTTTTTCCAGGTCTGTCGATGTCACTGTCATCGTCATCCTGGAGGTAATTCCAGCACCCGAGGACGGGAAGGTTCCCCTCCTGAGCATGTGTGTGTCACACTGCTGAGCCAGCCCGTGTCCCCGTGGGGACAGAGCCAGGAGGACACTTGGCCCTGGGCTCTCATCTCCAAAGCCACCACGCCTGGGGGTTTAAGCTCAGCCCCACAGAGCTGTGCCCAGCAGGTGACATTTGGTGCATGATGAGCAGCAAGGTGCTCAGAATGGGGTCATTGGTGTTTCTGACCCCCAGATTGTGTGGACAGACAGGTTCAGGAGCCACACAGGGGGACAGTTCATGGGGATGAACCTTCTATCCTGGAATAGCTCCTGGAGTGGCACAAAATTCACTGGGAGCTCAATAAATTTATTCTCACACTGAGCATTTGCAGCCTTCCCAGCCTTGTGCAAACTGTGTGGATTCTGCTTATTTTTGGGGTGAGAAGGAGAAAGATTTTTTTCTAATTTTTTTAATGTTTAAAACATCTCAGCCCAGTCCCTGACCACATTTTTGGCAAAACAAAAGTGTCCTTGTGGAAAAGCATGGTTCACCTGTGCATGGGATGTGGGGGCTCCCACTGTGGCTCTGCATCAGCACCCCTTGGGATGGGGGCTGAAACTTGCTTGGGGTGGGTGCCCCATCCACTCCAGCTTCCTCAAATCCATGTGATTCACCATTATCTGGGAATATCTCAGCTTCCTTCTCCCAGTGAAGTGGCACCGAGTCAGCCCCCTGTGGGTTCTGGGGGTCAGAAGCCCCATGGGGCCATCACAATCTGGCAGAGGGCAGAGCAATATTTCATTAAAGCCCCATCTAGAGGCCTTTCCTGGAGGAGAATTTGGGAGATAGGACCAGTGCCAGGGTCATGCTGAGTGTCCTTATCCTGCCACCCGAGCTCTTCCAGCTTGGGAAAAGGCAAGGCAGGGTTGTAGGTGGAGGCCAGGACAAGCAATGTTATCACTGGGAGGCTTTTCCTGAGCGTTTCTCTGGTGGAAAAAGCAGTTTAAGAGTCATTTTCCACGCACATCCCCAAGAAGCTGGTGATCCCAGCACGTGGAAGGAAACTCCAGCTGCTCCAGGCAGCCCCTGGTTGAGCTGTGGGTCATGGAAAGGCAGTGAGACCCTTGCTGTTACTCATTTTCTCTGCCAGACCCGGGGTGATGCCCTGGCTGTGTGTGTGACTCTTTCCAAGGCGAGGCAGCACCAAAAATAGTCCCCACTTCTGCTTCCAGCCAGGGAAAAAAGGGAAGCCCAAGCAGGCAGTGGCTCCTCCAGGACTTTGCTGCTTGTCATGCCCGGGGACCACGCATGCAGCGTCTTCCTGGGACAGCTTGGTGGCTTCCAGGTCCTCCAGGTGACATAAATCCCGGTGTTTGTGCTCAGAGCAGTGGCCTCGGGCGCTGTCCCCGCAGCCACCGACAGCAGAGGGCAGTGCCACATAGGAGCAGTGCCACGGCTCTGGAAAAGGGAATTTTTCTGTCCGGGAGGGAAGGGACACAGCAGAGCCAGGGGGAAGCACCCAAGGAGTTTGGTGGTGTAAGCGGCAATTCCAAATGATCATTGTTGTTTTCTTTGGGAGCAAAAGATAATGCCAGGTGCAAGGATAATGCTGGACAAGGACCCCAGAGTTGTTGTCACCTCTGGTGTGGCAGCAGCACAAACCCTGTGTCCTCACCCTGACCCCAACCCTGTGGGAAATGGATTTGTAGAGAATTTTTAAATGACCACAACCCCACCGTTGTGCTTTTGGAATGTGCTCCTGCAGGCAAAGCAGTTGTGGGAGTGACCTGTGAGGGTCCAAGCGTGGCATCCTGCAAAGGGTCCCAATGTCCCATTCCCTGTGTCCCTGTCCTGTGGGTGACACCATCCCACAGCAGCTCAGGTCCCAGGGTCTCAGCCAGCGCTGCTGTGTCCACCCCAGCAGGCTCTTCCCAGGGGGATCTGGACGGTGATTTCAAGTTTTCCTGCTCCATGACTCAGCTCTGGAGCAGAGCCTGCCTGAGGCTTCCCCATCCCAGAGGAGCCCTTGCTCCCATCTCTGGGTTTTTTGCAGGAATCCCAGCTCATCATTTCTCCAGGGCTTCTCTTCTGTCAGGAGCCAGGACATCCCTCTGGCTGTCCTGAGCAGCCAGGACCCCTGCCAGGGGGCTCAGAGACCCTGGCACAGGGCTCAAAAACCCCTGTGGTTTTGATTATGACCCATGGAGCAAGTTACCAACCTTAGATGAAGACCAGCAAGCCACAACAGTTTAAGTAGAATATTAGTGAGGTTATCATGGAGTGGAAAAGTCGATTTTAGGGTTTCTGGTATGGGGGTTCAGGAGGCAAGATGGAGGGATCTGTGCATGTCCAGCCTTTCTCCTTCTTCTTCTTGGCCTCCATCTTCTGCTGTGATGGTGGCACTTTTGGATTGGTTTAGAGTAGAAGCTCACTGTCTAACACAGGTGATAGGTATTGGGAAGGAACTGTAAATATTGTACATGTAGTTTTTAGTATAAAGACATAACCCTGCCCTGGGGGCAGGCAGAGTGCCTGGAACTGTCCTGCTGGATGGACCTCGGCTGGACAGGAGAAAATTTTTTATAGGTAAGACACAATAAACAACCTTGAGACCAAGAAATGAAGAGCTCTGACTCCTTCTTCAACTGCCAGGCTGGGAAGAGACTTTCCAACTTTTCTTGGGGTCACTCTGAGCAGTGAGAGATCTCGACCCCCTTCCCTCCCTAAAGCTTTGCTCCAGGTGTTTTTCTCTGCAGTGCAACACCAGCTTCCACCCACCATCCAAAACATCCATTGGAGAGCAGGGGATTTTGCCCTTGGAGGTTTCTCTGCCTCTCCAGGGCAGCCACTCCAGCTCAGTGGGGCGACTGACTCACAGGAGGGTGAGAGGCAAGGAAAATACCCATGAGCTCATCTCTCTCATCCCTCACTGCCGGTCCTGCATGGATTCCCCAGCAGATATTTGGCAGCCACTCCCAGGTTGGAGTAACCCAAGCAGGGCAGGAGAGGCAGGAACCTCACCGGGCTGGGGCTGGGCCGGGTGGCCAAGGCCGTTCCCGAGATAGCTGAGAAGCCTTTGGTGGTGTTTCCTCCGAGAGGAGCCACTCACATTTCCCTTCCTCAGTTCCCTGAATTAGAAGTGGGCCTGGCATTTCTGTGCCAGCAAGAGAGAGGCTGAAATAACAGACAGGAGCTGGGAATGCGGCATTCACATTTTCTCAAAAATCCCTTCGCCCAGGATTTTTCTCCTGGGAAGCTGAGAAGCCTCAGAGAAAAATGAAAACAATTCTGATCTCATTTGCTTCTCCTGTGTTGTGCTCACATGTGGAATGTGTTTGGAGATTGTTTACCCACAGGTGATTGTTTCATTGGATTCTGCTGTGAGTTGTTTTCACTCTTTGGCCAATCAGGGCCAAGCTGTGTCAGGACTCTGGAGAGAGTCAGGAGTTTTCATTATTATCTTTTCAGCATTCTGTCTGTATCCTTTGTGTATTCTTTAGTATTGTTTTAGTAGAGCATTCTTTAATATAATATAGTATCAAAAAATAATAAATTAGCCTTCTGAGAACATGGAGTCAGATCCATCATTCCTTCCTGCCACAGGGCACCCCACAATACAATACTGGGAATGCAGCCTGCCCATGGGACAGCATTTGTCCCCTTCTATTGGATTTGCTGGGATCCCCAACAAAGGAAGGAATGATGAATCTGACTCCGTGTTCTCAGAGGCTAATTTATTATTTTATGTTACTATAATATATTAAAAAATACTAAACTAAACTATACTAAAGAATACAGAAAGGATATTTACTGAATGCTAAAAGATAATAATGAAAACTCCTGACTCTTTCCAGAGTCCTGATACAGCTTGGCCCTGATTGGCCAAAGAGTGAAAACAACTCACAGCAGAATCCAATGAAACAATCTCCATATTCCAAAGTAGCAAAACACAGGAGAATCAAATGAGATAAGAATTGTTTTCCTTTTTCTCTGAGGCTTCTCAGCTTCCCAGGAGAGAAATCCTGGGCGAAGAGATTTTTCCGAGAATGCGAATGTGACACAATGAGGGTGTTTAATGTTGTCTGAGACACTGTGGGGCACCTGGGACATCCACCTGCAGGCCATCAAACCTTTTGGATGTCTGCATGCAGGTGGGGCAGCCCATGGGGGATTTTAGGTGGCAGGAAGTCCCCATGGTCAAACCCCATCAAGGTGCAGATGCCAAGATTTAGATGTCTCAATGTGCATCCAAATCCCACTTCTTCAAGGTCTGGAGGTTAATGCAGAGGCTTCCTGTGGCCAGCAGAGGTTTAAGGGCAGTGGGGAAGGAGAAGAAAGCAGCCAAACTGGTGAACTTGTGGTCACTGGGACCTGGGGGTGCTTTTCCACCCTCTGCATCCTTTTCTTGGGCATGAACTCTGGCACCAAGAGTCTCCTAAATAGTCACGAGTTGCCCTGGGCTGCTGCCAGATTTTCCTTTGGCCACAGACCTGAGAGCCCCAGAGCTCAGGTTTTATTGGGAAGTGATAAAATAAAACCATTTGCTGCAGGAACATTCAGAAGGGGAATCCCCCAGGATCAATGTCAAGAGTTTTACCCAAGCTGTTTTTGTAGGGATCACGTGGCCAAGAGCAATGGCTTCATAAAGGACTGGAAATTTAAACCCTGAAGTTTTTATTTAGCAGAAAATTAGCGTGGCAAACAATTTAGACCTGCTGGAGAGAGAAACCTGGCTGGGGACAGAGCTTCTGGTTGCTTTTATTGGTTTGCAATGGTCTGTGTTGGGCATTTTTTGGGGGATCATCTCCTTTCTCTTCCCTTGCACAGCCAGGAATTTCAATTTCTTTTTTAGGACAATGCAAAAGGAGACAAAAAAAAAAAGAAAAAAAGCTTTAAAAGAGTGAGATGGGGAAAGTGGAGAGTGGCTTCAGGAAGCAGCAGAGTGATCTGCAGGGAGGAAGGATGTAGAAATGACTGATGGATGGATGAAACACTGATTTTCTGTAGCTTGTAGATGCCATCTGCAGAAAATGAGTTGGGACCTGAATTGAAACTGAATTTTGTGGGCCCTTAGGAAAGGGAAAAGTGGCCTCAAAAAGATGTAGCTGGCCAGACTGGAGAAAGTTCCTGTGATTTTCATCTGCTGCCCCATCCCTGGAAGTGTCCAAGGCCAGGCTGGAGCACCCTGGCATAGTGGAAGGTGTCCGTGCCCATGGCAGGGAGTGGGAACTGGATGATCTACAACACTTCTTCCAACCCAGACCATCCTGGGGTTTTGTACCAGGCATGAAAGTGCATTTAAGCTCCTCCTCAGATAGGTTTTTCCTGGATTCCTGGAGTAAAAAAAAAAAATCAGCCTGGTAGCAAAGGCTTGAAATCAAAGCAATCAGAGCACAGGTGTCTTCCAGGGGGATGAGATCCCAAAGGATGGAGGGTTTATTGGAATTGGATGGAGAAGGAGCTGGGCTAAAACAGAGGGGACAAACAGGCAGTTTAATGTGTATTTTAACAGGCAGTTTATTGTCTATTTAAAATAAACTGTGTTTATTCTGAATAGGTTCATTTTTTGTGCAGGGGAAGTTTTTCTGCGTGTTACTTTGCGTTTCTGTCTTGAGGACAAGGAGATATTTTCTCTTTGCTCCTTTGAGTAAAATCCTCTTTGTTATTCTACCATTTGCCTTGGTGAATTTTAGCTCCTGAGTGAATTTCCTGGGTGTCCTGAGGTTCCTGGGGTTTCAAACCAAGCTGGTGATTTCTGAGTGACCCCTCCACCCCCCAGCCCTGCCAGCCAGGCCTGCAGACAGGTCACACTAATGTTTAACTCCAGCCTGTGTCACTGCATTCAGAGCCTGTTTTCCCTCCCCTCTGTACAAGTTTATTCCCAGTGGATGCAGTGACCCCCTCACCTCTCGGTGTCCCCTACACCAAACAAGGCTGGCTGTCCCTCCACTGCCCTTCACAGGGCATCAACTGAGAGCTCTTTTCATCTCAGCTCTCCAGCTCTGACCTTCTCCAAGGGGGCACATCCTTCCCTGGAGCAGCAGAAAGGATTTGTGTTGGGAAGAACAGGTGGATTCCTGTGCTGGGATGAGGATGGGGTCCTGAGACAGGTCAGATCCAGGACTATGGGGGGAGAGGGCTCTGACTTATTGTCCCTGAGCAGAAGAAAAGCCATCCCTGGTACCCTTTGATGTCAGATTTCCTTTGTTATCTTTGGATATTTGGTATTCATTGAATATTTGGTCAGGGCAGAGAGATTATGATTGATGATTATGATGTGATGACTATCATCATGATGATGATGATTTTATGTTTTATTATTATCTATAGTTGTAGTTATTAGGATGACTATTATGGTTATGGTTTTATTATATATTTATTGTATTTGCTTGGTCCCCTGATGAAGGGAGGAATGATGGATCTGACTCCATGTTCCCAGAAGGCTAATTTATTATTTTATGATACTATATTATAGTAAAGAATGCTATACTAAACTATACTAAAGAATACAGAAAGGACACAGACAGAATGCTAAAAAGATAATAATGAAAACTCCTGACTCTTTCCAGAGTCCTGATACAGCTGGGCCCTGATTGGCCGAAGAGTGAAAACAACTCACAGCAGAATCCAATGGAACAATCCCCTGTGGGTAAACAATCTCCAAACACATTCCACATGAGAGCACAACACAGGAGAATCAAATGAGATCAGAATTGTTTTCCTTTTCTCTGAGGCTTCTCAGCTTCCCAGGAGAAAAATCCTGGGGGAAAGGAATTTTCAGAGAATGTGAATGCCACATAGAGTATTCTCATTATTGGTGTGATTATGATTGATGATTATTGATGATACCAGATTATCATCACCATCTGCAGTAGCTGTGCTGTGGGCACTGCCCCATAAGCTCCTCCCCTCCAGGAATGCAGAAATCTCTGGCACGAGGGCACATGGAGGAGTTCCTGTCTGGACCCAGCCAAAAAGATCCCTGCCAGCTCAGCCTGGCTGTGTTTACCTCACTCTAAATTCCCTTGAGGGGAAGCCTGTCCCATTCCCCCTGCTTTTAGAACCCTCAGCACATTTTTCCCCTGGAGACAGGGATTAATTCCTATTGCTGATCCTCTTTTCCAGCCTGGTGGCCATGACCTGTCCCCACCGTCCTGGGTGACATCACTGCTTAACAACAACAAAATCGGCTCCATGACACAAGAATCCAGCCAGGCTGTGGAGCCCTCCAGGTGGGAAGGGAACCTGCACTTCAAAGGTTACTCATCCCTGCCCTGGAAGGCTGTGAGTACTTCCCAAGTGCCAAGTGTCCTCCTGGGAGGAACAAACACTCCAAGTGTTTGCAGACCATTCTCCTCCTGCCTCTTTCCTCCTGGGATGATGACAGAAAGTCAGCGCTGTTGTTCCTGGAGTGGACTTGAAGTGTGTTGACCTTGCTGAGTCACACAGGCCCCAAGGCTGCTGAGGGTAGTCCTGTGTCTGGTCTGTCTGCCCTGAGTGGCTCAGGTGTCTCTTTTTTTCCCCTCCTGGGTGTTGTTTCCTGGTCTTGGGGGGCCAGGCTGTGTGTTTTAGGAGATAGGGAAATGGTTATATCCTGCTCAGGGTGATGGGAATGGATCAAGGGAGTTATTAAGTGTTGGAGCCCTGGCTGCTGAGAATTTCAGATTTCTGTGCTGCCAGGCACTGACCCCCAAGAGAACACTGCACTGACCTGAGGCCATGGAGAAGCTTCCAAAATGGAATGACAGAACTGGGATTGTGGGTGTGGAGTTTGAATAGAAATGTGTGATATCACAGGGTGGGAAACTTAGAGTTTAAAGGTTTAGAATACAGGAATATATATATAAAGCTAAGATAAAAGTTTTAGAGCAGTAACTAGTCCTTCTTCTTCACCTTCTTCTTCAAGGATTTCAGGAGTATTTTGTAATTAGACAAAAAACATCCACATTACGAGACATGAGTGATTAGTTATTAAGTTAAAAATAAGAAGGATATAAATATCAAATAAATAATAATAAATAATAATTAATAATAATTATAATAATAGATAAAGGATATGTTCCCAGTGTATTGGGGGTGATGTTTCCTCCTATCATTTCCCTATGGGAAGGGACAGATGCTCTGGAAGGACCCAGCTCAAGGGAATGGAGTTGGAGGCTTAATTTTGATTATGTGTGGAATCAAACTACTGTCAAATTGAGGTGAATCATAGAATCATGGAATATCCTGAGCTGGAAGAGATCCACAAGGATCATCCAGTCCTGACCCTGCACAGACACCCCAACATTCCCACCCTGGGCATCCCTGGGAGCAGTGTCCAAACCCTCCTGGAGCTCCAGCAGCCTCGGGGCTGTGCCCATTCCCTGGGGAGCCTGGGCAGTGCCAGCGCCCTCTGGGGAAGGACCTTTCCCTGATATCCAACCTGACCCTCCCCTGGTACAGCTTCATGCCATTCCCTGGGTCCTGTCACTGTCACAGAGAGAAAAACTCAGTGCCTGCCCCTCCACTTGGGGTGCAAATGCACATTTGTCACTGTCACACAGAGATGTTTAGGCCAGGATGCAATGATGAAGTTTGATATTTGCTGAGTACACTGAGGGAGATAATTTGACTCAGAGGTTCCTTCCTTGACACTGACAAACTGATTTCTCATGTGGATGAGCCCAGGTGGTCAGGTAGATGTTCCCAGGGGCACAGCAGATGTGGTGCTTGGAGACATGATTCAGGGGGATTTGGCAGTGCTGGATGAATGGTTGGACGTGATTCCCAGAATTCCCAGAATGACCAGGTTGGAAGAGACCTTCAAGGTCATCGAGTCCAACCCAGCCCCAACAGCTCAACCAAACCCTGGCCCCCAGTGCCACATCCAGGCTTTGTTAAACACACCCAGGCATGGGGACTCCACCACCTCCCCGGGCAGCCATTCCAGAACTTTATCACTCTTCCTGTGAAAAACTTTTCCCTGCTATCCAACCTGTATTTCCCCTGGTGCAGCTTGAGGCTGTGTGCTCTGGTTGTGTCAGTGCTGCTGGAGAAAGAGCCCAGGGCCAGCTGAGCACAGGCACCTTTCAGGAGCTGCAGAGAGTGATGAGGGCACCCCTGAGTCTCCTTTGCTCCAGGCTCATGATGATGATCTTGGCTTTCCAACATCAGTGATTCCAAGGTCTTCCAGGAATTGAAATATTGGTGTATTCCCTGTGTGAGACATGTCCAAACAAGAAACGCCTCCAAAACGATAGCAGAGAGTAGAACTGAGCCCCCTGATCCTCCATGACAACTTTGGTGGATCTATTCAGACAGCAAAGGGTGCAGGGTGGGGTGTGCAAGATCAGGACTTGCAATCAGAGTAAGAGGAGATACTCCTGAGACCCTGAAACCCTGAATGGTGGTGGCTCTCAGTCTGACTTGCTGCTAAAAGAATTTGGAGTGAGGTTTGCCCGTAAGCTCACAACCATTTGTGTGAAATTCCACCTGCTCTAGGGGAAGGTGTCCTGCCCATGGACAGATGATTTGTAGGATCCCTTCCAACCCAAACCATTCTCTGATTCTGTGATATCTGATCATCAGTTGGGAAATCAGATGGGATGGAAATAATAATTTAATGACCAGACAGGAACTCCTCCATGTGCCCTTGTGCCAGAGGTTTCTGCATTCCTGGAGGAGCTTATGGGGCAGTGCCCACAGCACAGGTACTGCAGATGGTGATGATAATCTGGTATCATCATCATCATCATCATCATCATCAATAATCATCATCACAGCAATAATGACAACAATATATGATAAAATACATAACTGCAAGAGTCATACCAATAACTACAACTATAGATAATAATAAAACATAAAATCATCATTATCATATCATAATCATCAATCATAATCTCACTGCCCTGACCAAATATACAAGATTGCAAGTGAAAGGTAGAAATAATAATTTCATCATTTCATTTCATTTCATTTCATGGATCTGTGTGTGTTTCTGCTCTACACACATTTTTGTTTGTGCACACAGTGTGTGTATCTACAGCCACATATGGATTTAGCAATGTGTGTATCTATAGCCACATATGGATTTATGTGTGTTTTTGCTCATTTTGTAACCACCAGAGCCTCCCAGCCTGGCATTTTCCCTCTCCCTCCTTGCCCCAGTGTGAAATCCCTTCCCTGCTGCCTGGGAAGTCAGCCTGTCACATGAGCAGCAGGCCAAGGGGCATTATCTGCCTGCTTTTCCTCCTGAACAATGTAAGTAGATGATTAACCATTAAAGCAACACACTTTGCTGAGCCATTAACCAGGGAGGAAGGCCTGAGCTGGGCTGAACAATGGGCTCCATACAGAAACCAGCCCAGCCTGCCTATCCTGGAAGTGCCTCTCTGACAGAGCCGGGTGGATTTTGCCTTGGAATGGCTCAGTTTGGGCTCTCACACAGCCAACCCCGTGTTCCCCACCTTTCCATCTGCCCTGTGCTGACCTTGGAAGCTGATCTTGCCCAAATCAAACCCTGGCAGGTTTAGGAGCTGCCACTGGTTTTCCAGCCTCCCTTTTGCATGCTGCAGGAATGCTGTGTGGGAATTGAGGAGATCCTAATGATGCCTTGTGCAGGCTGACCTAGAACAGAGACTGGACAGACTAAAGAATAAAGCAGGGATTTATTAAAAGGCCTCCGTGGATCCACCTTGGGCAGCACCAGAGCCCAGCCAGGGCTGCACCCAAGATGAACCAAAATGGCCCCAAAATGCACCAGCGCTCCCGGGCTCTCTCCCTTGGATCAGTTCTGCTCCATTTGCATCTTGCAGTTCATTGTCCCATTCCAGCTTTAGCCCCTGCAGTCCCACCCTGCTTGTTTTTCTCTCTCCAGCCCACGGGGTTTGTGCTCTTGGGCTGAGATTTGGATCATTTGTCCTTGGTGCCCAGCTGGAGCAGGAATTGTTTTGTCTCCCTGCTCTGTGCACAGAGCTCCCCATGCCCTGATGTGAAGCTCAGACCCACACACTAAAGCAGCACAGAATCTGAAAATATAAAAGCCAAACCTGAGGCACCACTAAGTCAGCCAGATTTACTCATCTGGAGGCATTGGCTGAACACAAGACAGAATTAATAATTTTTCTCTAGCTAATTATGACTAATTAAATCTTTTTTGGGAATCATGGTGCTCCATCCCATCCTGGCTGTGTCTGTCACATTCATCCTCAATCAAACCATCCCAGAATCACTGAAGAGCTTGGGTTGGAAGGGACCTTAGACACCTTAAACCACGCAGTTCCATCACTCCTGTGTTTTAAAATCCACCCAGTTCCATCCAGACGTGTGTTTCAGATCCCTCTTTTTGTGTTTTAAAGAGCACCTAATGTGTTTTAATGACCATCTAATTCCATCATTCCTGTGTTTTAAAGACCATCCAGTTCCATGATTTATTTTGGGTCTGTTCCTGCTCAGCTGTCCCATACTTAACTCCCAACATTCTCCTTGGTGGGTGCCACCGGAA
The DNA here is from genome assembly GCF_012460135.2 of Molothrus ater. Taxonomy (NCBI): domain Eukaryota; kingdom Metazoa; phylum Chordata; class Aves; order Passeriformes; family Icteridae; genus Molothrus; species Molothrus ater. The sequence continues at coordinate 2,225,569 of NC_050478.2, forward strand.
AATCAGGGAAAAGAATTTCCCAACCCTCTGATTTCAAAAGAGAAGGAAAACTGGTGATGTGATAAAACCAAGGAAGGAATTCTTCTATCTGGATGTCATGAAAATCAGGATTTGACACAAAAACTGGATAGTGTGATGGGAAGATTCCCACTTTTTTTGCCCCTGCCCAGGTTAGTACATGGATACAGACAAGGGGGATGTTCTGCAATATGCACATTTGGTACATGGAACATTCCCTGATGCACCTCAGGCTTTCCAGGAATCCTGAAGCAGGAAGTGCCCCAAAGGCAGATATTCTTGGAGTTCCATTTGACTCAGATTTCCAAGGTTCTTCAGTGCAGTGAATATGAAAACAGAACACAAAAGGTTTCTTTTGGGGCTGGGAAGAAAAGTGAAAAATGGGTGAAAATCCTGCTTTTGTGGCACTTGGAGATCCAGTTTTGGGGTGATTATGTTGGTGTTGGGTTCATGGTTAGAATGGATGATCTTGAAGCTCTCTTCCAGCCTTGATGACTCTGTGATTTCCCAAATTGAAACTCTGAAGAAAACATTTATTTGAAACAAATAAGGATGAACTTTCCTACATATTGAGCTTCATCTCTGCTTCCCCACATAAAATTCCTTGAAAAATTCCTTGGCAGATGAACCAAATATATGATAGATTTTGGGCCAGATCTGGAGTTACCCCTTACCTTTAGGATGAGTATCCTGCCCTGGAGTCTGCACGTCCATCCCAGCTTTCCACTGGGGATGGGCCCTGCTTCCCATTGCTCTGCTTCCCTCTTGGGTTTCTGTGCTTGAAATGGCTCCCAAGGTATTAGAAAGTCTCTTTTTCCCAGCCCCGTGACTGAAGAAGAAGTCGAGATTCCTCAGCTCTGCTTTTCAAGGTTGTTTATTTTCTCTTATCCATTCCATTCTCTCTCTGACCTGCTGAGATCTGTCCAGCAGGCTGGGTTGTGGCACACTGACCACCCTTGGGGTGGTGTTGGCTTTTTATACTAAAAACTGCCTGTACTTTATTTACAATAATTTTCCAATACCTATCACCTATGTTAGACAGTCTGTCTCTACTCTAAACCAATCCAGAAGTGCCAACATCACAGCAGAAGATGGAGGGCAAGAAGAAGGAGAAGGACAGGACATGCCCAGACTCCTCCATCTTGCCTCTTGAATCCCCACTCTAAATCCCCAAAATTCTACATTTTCACCCTGTGATAAATTCACTGTCATTCTACTCAAACCCCTGTGGCTTGTAACTCCTCACACAAAGTTGGGAATTGTTTCCATGGGCTAAAATCAAAGGCACAGGTGGTTTTGACTCTGTGCCAAGGTCTCTGAGCCCCCTGCCAGGGTCTCGAGTCCTCCAGGGCAGCCAGAGCAATGTCCTGGGTTCCAACACTTCCCAGCTATCCACACCCCCCCATGGTGATGTCACATCCCAAACACTCACCAGACAACACAGCCTTGTTGTGACTCTGAGCTCACCCAGCCCTGTGGGCACAGAAATTGGGGTGCTCAGGATTCCAGGGCTTCTGGTTGTCTCCCAGACTGGGTTTGGTCAAAGATTTGCACAGATGACAGCAAAACCAGAAGGCCCCAGTGATATTCAAAATTTTCCCAGTTTGGAGTTACCTGTTGAAAGCTGGAATTTTTGCTTTGTTGCTTAACTGGAAACAATCCTGGGAAAGGATTTCAGGGATGCAGCAGGCTGGGATGAGGTTTGCAAGAACTTGAGCAGCAACTGGAACTTGTAAAATTATTATTTCTGTATTTTTGGCTGGGCAGGGAGGCAAAACCACTGGCAGTAAACAGGTAGAGCAGCAGGAAAAATACTCTATGCTCAGAAACTCCAGAATTACAGAACAGTTTGGGTTGAAAGGGATATTAAGGATCATCCAGTTTTACCCAGGGGCACCTTCCACCATCCCAGGGTGCTCCAAGCCCCATCCAGGCTGGCCTTGGACACTTCCAGGGATCCAGGGGCAGCCACAGCTGCTCTGGGAGCCTGAGCCAGGGAGGAATTCCTTCCCAGTATCCCATCTCAACCTTCTGTCAGTTTGGACCCATTCCCCCTTGTCTTGGAACTCCAGGCCTTTGTTAAAAGGACTTTTGAACTCGAGCTTTCTTTCAAAAGGCTCATTTTACTCATAGGAGGAGGAATCACTCACAGGAACCTTCTCCTAACTCGGCCAAAACCTGGCAGTGCTCACAAACCAAGCCAGGTGACAACACCCAGCTCCCAGAGACTCTGGCTGGGGACCAGGCAGATGACAGCCTTCAAGACAATGACATCTCAGTTCCAGCAGGAAATCATAAGCCCAGTTTCAAACAAAGCAAAGCACTGTGAAATAAAACACTTTTATTAGCAGGAAACATCCAAAAAAGTGAAATAACACCACCAGCATCACCCGTCCTCCAAAAATAAAAGCAAAGAGAGGGAATTTTCAGCAGGGCTGGAAAATCCCTGACACACTTTCAATGGGTGGGCTTGATGTTGTGGCTACAGAAATATTTCTGCTCAGTTTGTTTCTGGCTGTTCTGCAGCTGAAGGGTTGCCAGATCTCTTGGCTGGATGTTGCCACATTTCTCTTCACAGAGAAAAGCAAGGCACGATTCTTCCCAAGAATATTTCTGGGTTTCATATTCTCTGAACCTCAGAGAAAGGAAAAAAAATTCTTATTTGCTGTGCCTGTGTTTGTTGACAAGTGAAATGCATTGTAGAAGATTGTTTACCTAAAAAAAAAATTAGTAATTAAATTGTAGTGTAAGTGTTTTAATTCACTAACCAATGAAATCCAAGTGTGTGTGTATCAAGACTGTCAGCTGACAGTCCCAGGATGCTGCACAGTAAAGGACAATTAAGTGTTTAGCAAATTCAATTTAAATGTAATATAATATAAATATAACATAGCATAATATAATATAGCATAACAATATAAAATAATATAGCATAACAATATAATATAATATAACATAACTATATAATATAATATAACAATATAATATAATATAATATAATATAATATAATATAATATAATATAATATAATATAATATAATATAATATAATATAATATAATATAATATAATATAATATAATATAATATATAATAATTAGCCTTCTAATAAGATGAACTCCTCCTCCTCATTCCTCTCCTTTGTCAAAAGCAAAAATATCCACTATAGCTGGATCCCTTTTCCTTCAGCATTCCATAAGATGGGATTGCTCATCCCAAAAAGGCTTGGAGGGGTGGTGGACTCAGGGAATAACTCCCCTGGTAAATGTCCTAGAAATATCCCAACGTTTTGAGCCACAGCATCTGTCAACAACTTCAGAGCAATTCATTAAAAATGCCAAAAAGCTTCATTTTTCTCCAGAATTTCAGGTTGGGAATAGCGGGACTGAGGAGCAGCAGTTTTCCCATTTTTGTTGCGATAAGTGTGGCTGCCCACAGGCTGGAGAAGCACAGGAGGACACATCCCTGGGGACACTCCTGCCACCCAAGAGCTGCTTTGGACAACGTGGGGTCTCCCAGAACCCAAAACCAGCCTGGGTTCAGGAGGAAGCTCAGGTAGTTTGCAGACACCAAAGGAATTTGGTCTTTTTTTCTTCTTTTCCAAGGTTTTCCATCAAAAAATGAAGCCAGAGAACAGCAAATGTCCTTTTAGCTCAGCCCAGGACACCCATGGAGCTCAGTTTTGTTCCCTTCTGAGGGCGTTTCACTCCTCCTTTTCCAGCCTTTCCTTTGCACTCTGGGATTTATTTTTTTTTTTAAGCCAGCTTGTAATTTGCAGGCAAAAAAGTCATATTTTGAAATATCCAAGGAAATCTGTTGATGTTTTGGACCTGCATTGGGAATACTTTCATTTTTTTCCCCATAGAAATTTTCTCCCACCTTTTGTACCCCCCAAACAATTTCAATGTGGATTTTTTTGGTTATCTTCTCTTCCCTGCCAATCTCCATTCCCAGAAAATTCACTATTAAAAAAAAAATACAAACGAAAAACCAACCAACCAAACAAACCAAAACCAACCAACCAACCAACCAAAAAAAAAAAAAGAAAAAAGAAAGAAACAGAGAGAGAGAAAGCACTGCCCAAACCTGCTCCTCATCCTCATCTATTTTTATGATTTTTCGTTCTTTGCTGTGTTAAAATCTGACCAAACATCCCATGTCCCTTCCCAGTGACTCCAATGGAGAGAGGATTTATTACTGGAATTATTTTATCAGAGCAGTAATCAATTAGAGGAACTTCCAAAAAAACACCAAAATTATTTTATCAGAGCAGTAATCAATTAGAAGAATTTCCAAAACCCCTGGTGGAATGCAGTACCCACAGACAATGGAGATGGTTGGAAACTGTTACAAAACTTCAACCAGAAATGAATTTGTAGAGATCTAAAGAGGTTTCTGTTACCTCTCTCCAAGGTGACAGCAGTGACCACAGCCAGGGACAGCTGAACTCCAGCTTCTACTCCCCACTTTCTACTCTTTTTTTCGCTTTTCCCTCCTTTTTTCCTTTCTTTCTCCCTGTTTTCCTCTTTTTCCTTTTTTTTTTTGTTTTTTCCTTTTTTTTCTCTTTTTCCCCCTTTTTTCCTTTTTTCCCTTTTCTCCCTTTTTTCCTCCTTTTCTCCCTTTTTTCCTCTTTTTCCCCTTTTTTCCTCCCTTCCCCGTTTTTTTTCTTTTTATTTTCCTCTTTTTTCACTTTTTTCCTTTTTTCCTCCTTTCCCCCTTTTTTCTTTTTATTTTCCATTTTTTCTCCCTTTTTCCCTCTTTTTCTCCCTTTTTTCCTCTTCCCCCCCCTTTTTTCACTTTTCCTTCCTTTTTTCACCCCTCTTCTTCCTTTTTTATTTTCTTTTTCCCCTTTTTTCCCTTTTTTCCTCCCTTCCCCCTTTTTTTCTTTTTATTTTCCTCTTTTTTCACTTTTTTCCTTTTTTCCTCCCTTCCCCCTTTTTTTCTTTTTATTTTCCTTTTTTTCTCCCTTTTTTCCTCTTTTTCCCCTTTTTTCACTTTTTTCCTTTTTTCCTCCCTTCCCCCTTTTTTCTTTTTATTTTCCTTTTTTTCCCCTTTTTTCCTCTTTTTCTCCCTTTTTTCCTCCCTTCCCCCTTTTTTTCTTTTTATTTTCCATTTTTTCTCCCTTTTTCCCTCTTTTTCTCCCTTTTTTCCCTTTTTTCCTTTTTTCCTCCCTTCCCGCTTTTTTCTTTTTATTTTCCTTTTTTTCTCCCTTTTTTCCTCTTTTTCTCCCTTTTTTCCCTTTTTTCCTCCCTTCCCCCTTTTTTCTTTTTATTTTCCTTTTTCTCCCTTTTTTCCTCTTTTTCTTCCTTTTTTTCTTTTTTTCTCCCTTTTTTCCTCTTTTCTCCTTTTTTTTCCCTTTTCTTCTCCCTTTTTTCCTCTTTCCCCCCCTTTCTTTTTTCCACTTCTCCTTCCTTTTTTCCCACTTCTCTTTCCTTTTTCCCCCCTCTTCTTCCTTTTTTATTTCCTTTTTTCCTCCTTTTTCCCCCTTTTTTCCTTTCCCTTTTCTCCCACACTGTCTCATCTCTCCTCTCCCCTCTCAGGCCCCCTGCATTAAATGCTTTAATGGATGCTCAAGGCCAAAGAGCCTTGACTGGGGCATCTCCCTGGCCCCTGCCTCCGTGCCCAGAGGGACAGAGGTGGGTGACCCTAAGGACAGAGGGACACAGGTCACAGGGCTCCTGTCACCCTCAGGTGAGGTAAACAAGAGCTCCTGGAGGAGCAGAGCTGACCAGGTCCCCTAGAGATCAGCACTGGGATATTTACCCTCCCTGTAACCCTTGATTCTCCCTCTTCTCCCCCAATTCCTGCCCCTACAACCCCAATTTCTTCATTTCCCCCTTCCAGTCGCTCTCCCAATGAGCCCAGGAGTGCCACAGCTCAGGAATAGCTCAGGGTTTCAATATTAATTCAGTTCTAGAACAGAATGAATCAGCTCAGAGAGGTGCTGAGCTCACACCAGGGTTTCTCCCTCCCTGGGCACAAATCCAGGTCTGTCTTTTACACCTGATTTTCAGAAGGAAATGACAATTTTCCAGTTGTCCTCATGATCCCTCAAATAATGGCTGGTTAATGCAGGTTTTACAGCACAGGCTGAAGGTGGGAAAAGTCCCTGCTTCCTTGGCACTGCTCCTTCAGAGCTCAAAAATCCCTCCTGGAGCTCTGCCCCACAAAATTCCTTCATTCCTGATGTGTCTGGATGCCATGAAGACAAAAGGGACCTGATTTTGCACTGGGATTAATTGTATTAAAAAAGCATTCTGGTCCAGACTATAAAGTCCATCATTCTCCATGAAATTACCAGCAAAAGGTGATTTCCATGTGAGGAATTCCTGCCTGGGTTTGCTCAGAGGGGCTGTTTTGATGGGATGGATGTAATGAAGGAAGAGCTTTGCAAGAGCAGAGCACAGCTCAGGAAGGATGTGCATGGAAGCAGGAGGCAAAAAAATTCCCTTTTTAGGTACTTAAAAAAAATTTGCCAGCTTTTGGAAACATCAGTGAGAGGAAATGTGTTTTGTTGCCAGAAAAAAAGGATTGGACAATAACAGAAGCCAGAAGAGAGAAAAAGAGGGATATGAGGGGCTGGAGCCCCTCTGCTCTGGAGCTGGCAGAGCTGGGAATGTTCCCCTGGAGAGGAGAAGGCTCCAGGGAGAGCTCAGAGCCCCTGGCAGGGCCTGGAGGGGCTCCAGGAGAGCTGGAGAGGGACTGGGGACAAGGCATGGAGGGACAGGACACAGGGAATGGCTCCCAGTGCCAGAGGGCAGGGATGGATGGGAGATTGGGAATTGGGAATTCCTGGCTGGGATGGAATTCCCAGAGCAGCTGTAGCTGCTCTGGATCCCTGGAAATGTCCAAGGCCAGGTTGGATGGGGCTTGGAGCACCTGGGACAGTGAGAAGTGTCCCTGCCCATCCAGGGGTGGGGCTGGATGAGCTTTAAGGTCCCTTCCAACCTTTTCACACTTCCATGATTCTCTGAAGGTCTGTGCAGGCACCTCAAGGTCACTTCATGCAAAAAGGTGAAGAATTGGTGCTAGAGCTTCCTAAATTAGAGGGAAAGGGGAAAAAGAATCCTAAAAATCCCCCCTTTCTCTTCTTGCATGAGATACTTTCAAAGTGTTTTCTTGTGTGTCCTGTAATCAGTTGAGGGAGAGGATCCCTGAGGGGAGGGAGGTGTGGGGAAACTTCCACTTTGTTGGATTTAAGGGGCTCTGCTGCATTTTGAGAACCTTGGTGCCCTGGCTGATTCTTTTCCCATAAGATTGCCCAGTTTGGGATAGATTTACAGAGGGAAAATCGAACATGTGCAGCCCAATAAGCAAAGCTTTGAGTCCATGGATCTCAGAGGGATCCCAGATGGATCTCAGAGGGCAAAGCTGGTGGCTCCACACCTTCTGCAGCAGGGGACACACTCAACCTTACAACACCCCCATATCCCTCCATCCAGCTCTGCTTTGCATGGAAAGAGTGAAAAACTGCTGTAATTTGCTTTTTGTTTTCCATAACACTGCAACTGACCCATGGCCTTTTCTTCGCTCACAAATTGGGAAGGGGCAGGAGTGGAAACCAGGGCCATGCTACTCCTTATTCCAGTGATTTACACAATCCAGAGCCCTGGGGGAGCAGGGATGGCCTCAGCCTGGCTCTCAGCATTCCAGCTGAAAGGATCAGGAGTGTTTTGATCACATTTTTACCCCTCAGAATTATTGACCTTGATACCTTGTGCAGGCTGACCTAGAACAGAGGCTGGGCAGAGCTAAAGGATAAAGCAGGGATTTATTAAAAGGCCTCCATGGATGCACCTTGGGCAGCACCAGAGCCCAGCCAGGGCTGCACCCAAGATGAACCAAAATGGCCCCAAAATGCACCAGCGCTCCTGGGCTCTCTCCCTGGGATCAGTTCTGCTCCATTTGCATCTTGCAGTTCATTGTCCCATTCCAGCTTCAGCCCCTGCAGTCCCACCCTGCTTGTTTTTCTCCTCCAGCCCACGGTGTTTGTGCTCTTGGGGCTGAGATTTGGATCATTTGTCCTTGGTGCCCAGCTGGAGCAGGAATTGTTTTGTCTCCCTGCTCTGTGCACAGAGCTCAGCATGGCCTGATGTGAAGCTCAGACCCACACACTAAAGCAGCACAGAATCTGAAAAATATAAAAGCTAAAACCTGAGGCATCACCCTTCCCTCCTCCCTCTTGTTTTGGTTGTTCCTAAACCTCCACGAGGAGCACGAGGGAAGCAATCTGCTCTCCTCTCACTGCTGGCACTGGGTTGAGCAGCAGAACCCATCCCCTGCCCTATTCCCAGAGGATGGAGTGCAGGCTGTAGCTGCAGTTTGCAAGGGCATTTTGGCCCCTGGGAGTGTGTGTGGGCATGCAGAGCTCTCCTGGCCTGTAAATCATTGTCAGCACTCACACACAGCAGGCCACAGGTCAGGGGCTGAGCACTGAAGCATCTCCTGCCACCATGCCCTGATTTATGAGCAGCCCCAGCCCTCCTGAGGTGGTTCCTCACCCAAGTGCAGTGGGGTGCCAGGCTCTGGGGAGCTCAGGGCATTTTCAGGGGGTTCTGTGGGTGCAGGAGGTGCAGCTTTGCCATGCTGAGATGCCTCAGACATGGGAAGTGCTGGAAAGGAGTGATGGAAAGGACACAAATCTCCTTCAGAGAGGCCCCTGGAGCTCTCAGCTGCTGCAGGACCACCTCTCAGTCCTGAGATTGGTGTGGGTGAGGCATGGCCGAGGCACAGGACACCCAGAGCATGTGTTGGGGTTTGCTTTGGGTGATCTGCTGGGAGACCTTGTGCTTGTTGGTGTGAGCCTGAGCCAGGCAAAAGCAGCGAGGGTGGAAAACACAAAAATCATCACAATCACCTTGCAGCTCTTAATCCCCTTCTTATCAGCCCAGGGCCTTTCTTTCCCCCATTCCCACATTCTTTCTGCATCCACCTCCAGGCCAAACCAGTGTCTCACATCCATCCCCCCCAAAAACCAGGCCCCTCCTGAGGGGTCTCACATCCACCTTCCCAAAACCAGACCCCTCCTGAGGGGTCTCACATCCACCCCTCAAAACCAGACCCCTCCTGAGGGGTCTCACATCCACCCCTCAAAACCAGACCCCTCCTGAGGGGTCTCACATCCACCCCTCAAAACCAGGCCCCTCCTGAGGGGTCTCACATCCATCCCCACCAAACCAGACCCCTCCTGAGGGGTCTCACATCCACCTTCCCAAAATTAGGCCCCTCCTGAGGGGTGTCACATCCATCCCACCCAAAACCAGGCCCCTCCTGAGGTCCCCACCACCCTGAATGGTTCAGGTGCAGCTTCCCCCTGAGGGGAAGGGGAGAGCAGGTGTGGATCTCTCCTCCCTGTGACTGTGGCAGCACTCAGGGAAGGGCTGGAGCTGTGCCAGGGGAGCTTTAGGGTGGAAATCAGTGAAAACTTCTTCTCCCAGAGGGTGCTGGGCACTGCCCAGGCCCCCCAGGCAATGGGCACAGCCTTGAGGCTCCAGGAGAGTTTTACAACACTCCCAGGGATGCCCAGGGTGGGATTGTTGTGCAGGACCAGCATCTGGATCAATGACCCCTGCATGTCCCTTCCCACTCAGGATATTCCATGATTATGGAATTAATTAACTCTAATTTCAGCCCCAGCCTGTCCCAGTTAGTCCAGGGCTAGGCAGGGGCTGCCCTGGGTGTCTCCAGCTCTGTGTGGTCCCATGTTGTCACCAATTGTGAGGGTCCCCAGGACGAGGTGAGAGATGAGAATTGACTCCAAGTTCTCAGAAGGCTGATTTATTATTTTATGAAATGATAATATATTATATTATATATATATTACTATATATATTAATATATATATTATATTAATATATTTTATATTTATATATATATAAATATATTATATATTTATAATATATTATACTAAATACTATGTTATAATAAATATTATATTATATTATATATTAAAATTATACTAAATTATAAAGAAAGGATACAGACAGAAGGCTGGAAAAGAATGGAATACAGTAAAAATTAAAAAAAATGGAATAAAGTAAAATATGGAATAATAAATAAATAAAAATATTGAAAAATAAATAAAAATAATAAAAGTAAAATATGGAATTAAAATAAAATAAACTAAAATAAAATAAAATAAAATAAAATAAAATAAAATAAAATAAAATAAAATAAAATCCCATGACGGACCAGAGTCCTGACACAGCTGGACTGGGACTGGTCATTAATTAAAAACAATTCACGTGGAACCAATCAAAGATGCACCTGCCACATTCCAAAGCAGCAAAACACAGGGAGACGTGATCAGATAATTATTGTTTACATTTCTTTTCTAAGGCTTCTCAGCTTCTCAGGAGAAAAATCCTGGAGAAGGGACTTTTCAGAAAATATCATGGTGCCAGTCCCACGTGGAGGAAAGGGAGGATCCCCTGTGCCCTGGGTTCCTCCACTGGGACACCTTCAAAAGCCAAAAAAGCTTTTGAACACAAAAAAGACGGTGTGCAGCTTCCAAGAGCGTGTTCCTGCTGGCCTTGGCTGCTGGGCAGATAAAAGCAATTCCCATCCCATTTAACCACTGCCTTTAAATCCTCCCAAGTATGTGTGAGGAGGCCAAGGCTTGTTGGCACTTCCAGCACAGGCTGGACCTCGGCCATCCTTCCTTCAGGTCCTGTCTTGAAGCAAAGCCACACTGAAGGTTTAAGGGCTCCTGCAAGTTGCAGCAAAGCCTGGGATTGGCAGGCCAGGCTGGAAAAGGCTGGGATAAATCTCCAGCAGCAGCTTTTATGGTGAGTGAAGATTTAGGGGCTGAAGGTGGCCTTGCTAGTGGAAGTCAGTTTCTAGTCTTGGCCTGAAGCAATAGGAGCCTCCTCGAGCCAGGTCTCATCAGCTCTTGGAGGTCTTTTTTTCACCTAAGATAGCTCAGCTACTTTTGGAGGCATAAAATCAGCAGGATGGCTTCTGTTGCAGTGTTGGAAATACAAAAGATTTAATAAAAAGCAAAATAACAAACTCTTTACAGAGAAAAAGCAATCTAGGTGCAAGAGGTTCTTGCTCTTGGTAAAACACCTCACAAAAGTGATCAGTTTCTTTGCTCACTTCTTTTTCTACTAAATTGCCCAAGCAAAACTTTTTAGCTCCTATCCAATTAGCTATCCTTAAGTTTGAAGTCCTCTAAGCCTATAAAATGCCTTTTTCACCTAATCAAAGAAAAAAAACTTCTAAACTTCTTTTCTTTTTAAAACAAAACCAAAAAAATAGATTTGTCACTCCATCAACACAAAACACATTCCTATAATGGGAGGAGCCTAAAATTTGGGAAGAGGGTTTGGGGTGAGCCAGCTGGGAGGAGGTGGAGGATGTGGGGACTGGGGAAGGACACAGCCTCCCTCAGGGGGTTACATTTTCTCCCTTGTCCTCGCTTATTAAACCACAGTGTGATTTTGGGCTTGTCCTAGGCAGGACCAAGATTTGGACCCGTTGATCTTCGTGGATCCCTCCTGGCTCACGAAATTTTGTGATTCCAAGTATGATTGGCAGGAGCCTTGTAAAACTGCAGGACCAGCACTTACCTGTGCTGCTGGGTAATGCCTGGGTGACTCAGCCTTGTCCTGGGCTCAGACTGCACCTTACTGGGCTTCCCTTTGATGTTTGGGGTTTTTCTCTTTGCTTTGGGGGCTTTCTTTCCATCCCACAGGTCCTGGGTTAGTGGTGAACACAGTGGTGCTGGGTTACTGCCTGGATTTTATGATTGTAGTGGTATTGGTTTGTTAATTTGAGATTTTTAGGTTAACAAAGTAAGAACTCAGTGGTTCAGGCAATTAAATCCACGCACAGGATGGAACCTGGCAGGCCAAAACAAGTCCCAGCACTGCTCTCTTCCATTTGGCAATTAAATAATATTTGTTATTATTTATTTTTTATTTATTATAATTTTATTATATTTTTATTCTTTATATTTTATTTATTTCTTAATATTTAATATTATTTATATTCTTAATCAGCAGGAAGATTCCTGCAATAAAAAGTTGAATGCCTTTATTTTGCTTTTTACAGGTTGAGGTCTTAACGCACAAGGGATTGAAAGTGTTGAAAATGGAATAAAAGAAAGGCTCTTATTTGTTTCTGTAGCAAGTGTTTCTCTGCTTTTCCAGATGTGGGGCTGGAAAAAAAATGTTTTTTCTGCCTTTTTGATGGATTCTTTGCTGGTCCCTGATGCCCAGCCTGGGAATCCTGTGATTCCCTGGTGTGTATCTGACCTCCTCAAAGTGCCATGGCTCACTAAATGATGAATAACTGGATTTTCCCAGGGCAGAGAGAAATCCTGCATCCCTACAAGTGGAAAGCGCAGGAACAGAGGTGATGGTGGCTGTGGAAAAGGTTGGGAAAATCTGTGCTGTTCTGCAGGCTGGCAAAGCCCTGCTGCTCCTCTGAGGAACCACCACTGCCCTCGGGGAGTTTTCCAGGTTTTATTGGCAGAACTGGCAGCTTTTATCATGGGAAAGAAGCAGAGGAACAGGATTTGTTGGAGACTTGCTCCTGCCCGCCCGCTGGTCTTTTCCAAGACCTTTTCCACTGACCTGAAAGCTTTTCCTCAGCACATCCCATGGAAGCTTCATCCCAGGGACTCCGGAGCCACCTTGCTGTGGGCGCTGGGAGAAGCTGCTCTGAGGGATCTGCGGCTGGAAGGTGTGGAAATGGCCCCATCTGTTGGCCACAAACCTTTGGAAACCCAGGGCACTGGGAATGTTTCTGTGTCTGCTCTGGGCTGCCCTGACCCCCAGGGCAGCACTGACTCTGACCCTCATCCATGGAGAAAGTTCCCCAGATTTCAAGATAGACCGGAATCTGTCACGGACATATTTTATCCTTTTGCTAGGATTTTTCTCCTGAGAAGCCGAGAGGCCTCAGAAATGAAATGTAACCAATGATTATCTGCTGCTGTGGAATGCAACAGGTGCATCTGGGATTGGTCTCATGTGGTTGTTTTTAATTAATGGCCAATCACAGCCCAGCTGCCTCGGACTCTCTGAGAGTCACAAGATTTTATTATCATTCCTTTCTATTCCTTTCAAGCCTTCTGATGAAATCCTTTCTCTTTCTTTAGTGTAGTTTTAATATATCATTTTTTTAATATAATAATTATAAAATATATAAAAGAAGATATATAAAACAAAATGATAGCTTAAAAGAAATTATAATATATATCTTATATATAATAATTTATTTAAATATATCATTTTCTTTTATATATCATAAAATAATAAATCAACCTTCTGAAACATGGAGTCAAGATTCTCATCTCTTGCCTCATCCTGGCACCCCTGCAAACACCACCACAAGAATCCACAAAAGTGTGAAATAGATTCTAGAGAGCAGTGCAGGTGTGTCACTGGGTGAGAAATTGAGGTTTGGGGTTTTTAGTGTGTTGTGGATGGAAGCAAGATGGAGGGCACAGGGTGTCATCCTGGGCTTCTGCTCCATGCTTCTTCTTCCTCCTTCTCCATGGGTTTGGGTGGCATTTTGTAATTGGGCAGAAAAGTCCCCATTGCAGCTCTGTGGGATCAGTGATTGGGTTCAAAGGGAAAATAATCCAGGTGTCAGCTCTTCATTGGACAGTTTAGTCTGAGAAGGCCTTGGAACAAGAGATTGTGGCCATTTTGTGGTGCTTTTCCAGCATGCTGAGCCTGGTGTAGACAGCGTGCAAAACTCTAGATAAGATCACAATAAACAAGAACCTGGAGACCAAAAGGATCCAGTGGGTCTCTCTTTCCTGACACAAAACCACTCCAGGAGGGTCTCCCCAGACAGGGGAGCCCCCTGGGAGGGCCCAGCCAGAGTCCCAGAAGTTGGGGAATCAGCAACAGGAACCCCAACACAAACCTGGCCCGGAGCACAGGGAGCTCCAGATCACCTTAAAATTACAATTGTTCCTCTATGTCAGAATCAAAACCTATCATTTCCCACTTCTCCCTTGATTTCCCTGGGCTTCTGGGAGCTGGAATGAGCAATTGAGCATCTCCATTGTAGAGATAAATAGCAATTAAATAAAATAATCCTTGCCAAGCTGAAGGCATTTAGTTATTTGAGGTGCTTTTTCTCCTTTGGAAAGAAGGCTTTGAGTCGAGGGAGTGAAACACTGCAGGAAACAAAAATCACGAAAAAAACCCAAACCAAAACAAACAAACAAACAAAAACAAAACACCAAAAGAAAACAAAACAAAAAAAAAAAAAACAGAAAAGCAAAAAGTGAGTTTTCCATACATTTACAAGTGAGGAATCCACTCTGCCTGCTCTGTGCTCGTTGTGTAGGAAGAGCTGTGAATTCCAGGATAGTCTGGGTGCAGATAGAGCTGCCCTGGTGCTCCTGATAAACCCAAAATCTGCGGGGTCCCTGGGCAGAGCTTTAAGGCAAGCAGAGGAGCAGAAGCAGCTGGGACGGGTTGGGATGCACCTGCTCCACAGACGGTTCCATGGAGAACCAGTGCCATCTTCTGGCAAACGAGACCTGTCCCAGCACAGCCCCAGGTTTTGGGTCTTTTTGGGCAGGCAGCTCTCTAGAGGATGCCCCGACTTAGTGTTGTCTCACACTCAGCCCTGAGTTGTGTTTTTCTAAGCTGTGTGCGGGTGGAGGATAAAATAATGTCCCTGGGAGAGCTGGAAATCCACCTATTGTCCATGTCCCTGCAGGATTGGGTGATTGTAAAATTCTGCAAGCTCAGTTTGGGCTTCTCAGAGGGAGATAGAGCTCAGTGATATTGGCTCACTTCAACCCCCACCATGAATGGCACCACCCAAACCCATGGAGAAGGAGAAGACAAGGAGAGGGAGGAGAAGGAGGAGAAGCCTCCACCCCAAAACCTTCATCAGGAGTTTTCTCCTGGAGAATTTATTGCAGTCCCAGACATGGGGAATCCATACAAAACTCCTTCCTTTGCAGATTCTTTGCTTCTATTTTGCTAAAGTGGGGATTAAATGTGTGAGATGGAATTTCTTGTTGGGACTCAGATGTTTATCAGTTCTTATCTCTGTCACACTCTCACAAACCCTGAGTTCTGCAGCGCTTCACTCCAACAAACTAAAAATGGAGCCCCATCTCTCTCTCTACAAGGCCTTTGAAGGATCGACTGTCCAATTAAGAAATGACACTGAAATTATTTTCACTTTTAACCCAATAACCAACCACCCATGCCCACAATGGGGACTTTTTATCCAATTACACAAAAACACCCAAATCCATGGAGGAGAAGGAGAAGAAGGAGAAGAAAGAGAAGAAGAAGGTGATGAAGAAGGACCAGCCTCCACCCTAAAACCTCCATCTTGCTTTATATCCATTCCTGTATTCTAAACCCTTAAACTCTGAGTTTCCCACCCTGTGATCTCACACACTTCTATCCAAACTCCACACCCACAATCCCAGTTCTGTCATTCCATTTTGGAAGCTTCTCCAGGGCCTCAGGTCAGTGCAGTGTTCTCTTGGGGGTCAGTGCCTGGCAGCACAGAAATCTGAAATTCTCAGTAACCAGAACTCCAACACGGGACTAATTCTAATTCCAGTCCCAATTCTAATTCCAGTCCCATTTTCCTAGTCCACTGAGAGCAAGGCTAAAATCTGGGATCTGAGACATGGCTTGGGGCCATCCTGAAGTAACTCAGCTCATGGGAAGGTGAGGATGAATAGCTGGCAAGCAGAGCCCTGAATTACCCTCCTTTGAGCTGTGGGCTCCTCCCAGATGGCAATCTTTAATTTAATCACTCTAATCACTTAATTTAATCAATTTAATCAATTAATTAATGCTCTGATAACTGAAACTGCTGCAGCTGGGTGGTTCAGCTCTGGCTGGAGCCACAGGGAGGACCAGAGCAGCTGAAACAGATAGAGATGGATAAATCCCATCCCCCAGACCACATTTTCCATGGACAGGACAACTTTTTCCTGGAAATATGGGCAGGTCATTGGAGTGACCAGAGTCAGGAGCTATTCAGGTCTTATTTTCCCCCTGTTCTCAGCCCTGGTGTGGCCACACCTCAAATCCCGGGGTCAGTTTGGACCCATCATGAGCAGAAGGACATTGAAGGGCTGGAGCATGTCCAGGGAAGGGAACAGAGATGGGGATTCTCTCTTCCCACAGCCTTTTCCCACCCTTTTATTCTCTCCTGAAGAGAAAAGGGCCTGTGGGGTCTGGATTTCCCTGCCAGGAGATGGGCTGAGGTTCTTCCAGCTTGTCCTTGTCCCTGCTGGGTGTCCCTCTCCCTCCTTGGCATCTGCCCATCTGTTCTTTGATCCCCCACTCTGCTTTTGCTCTTCCTGGTTTTTCATGGGCTTATTCTTGGGATGAATCTGCCTCCCCTTTCTCTGTCCCTATTTCACTCCAGTTGTGTCCATCCTTCTCTTCCCATCTCTGCAAAACTTCTCTTCCTGAGTCCTCCTCCTCTTCTTCCCCTTTGGACAATGAGAGGATCCAGAGGGGATCTTTCTTCCTGTTGTTAATTCAGGATTGTAGTTCCAAGTGCTGGGTTAGGGGAGGCCAGGAAAGGAGAGAGGAGTGAGGACACTGAGATCTCCTGAGGCACAAGGGAGGATCAGGATGGGGAGACCAAGATGAGGGAGAAGGGAGCATCCTGGAGTGTGTCCAGGGCAGGGAACAGAGCTGGGAAGGAGCTGGAAAATTCCTGAGGGAGCTGTGGGAGCTCAGCCTGGAGAAAAGGAGGCTCAGGGGGGACCTTGTGGCTCTGCACAGCTCCTGCCAGGAGCGCACAGCCGGGGGGATTTGGGATCTTATCCCAGGGAACAGGGACAGGAGGAGAGGGAACGGCCTCAGGCTGGGCCAGGGGAGGTTTGGATTGGAGATCAGGGAAACTTTCCTCACCAAAAGAGTTGTCAACCACCAGAACCAATTTCTCAAGGAACTGGTGGAGTCACCATCCTGGAAGTGTTCCAAGCCATGTGGGGACAGGGGTTAGTGGTGAACACTAACTGGATTTTATGATTGTAGTGATATTAGTTTGTTAATTAGAGATTTTTAGGTTAATGTATTAATGAGTGTGGTAGGTTTATTCTTGGTCAATTGCTGGTGTATTTACAAGAATGTGCTCATGGACAGGGCCTGGCCTAGCCAAAACAGGGGCTTCTTGTTACCTTCTTCCAGTCCAGAAAAAAAGATGAAGTTTCTAAGTTTCTGTCATCTTTAACATGTGTTTTTCACAAAAGTACATACAACTTTCTAATAGTCAGAAGCTTTACATTACTTCTGTAAATGCCTCCCATACAAAACTAAGACAATGATCTTCAAAAGCTTCTCCAACCCTAAAAATTCTAGGGACACTTCAGTGGAGTTCAAATTCCCTTCCCACCTGCTCAAAAAAAGTCAAACCAATGGACAATGAAATGACTCCATATAATCTGAAGTTCTTCTCCTGGGGCCAGGTGCTCATCTCTTATAGGGATTTTGGAAGGAATTTTGAAGGAATGAGTTAGAGACAGGACCTCTGAGTTTTTAGATTATAGGGTTTATTTTCTTATTTTCTACATAACTATGAAGGGTGAGTTCAGTTCATGTTGTTACAGCATGGTTCAGAAGGTTGCAAAGACCTTTTAATGATTTATTGACTAATAAAATACTTCTAACAAGGATATTTATTTTTTTAACTCAATCCTTAAATATTTCATCTTATGGACCCATGCTACAGTGTAAGCTTTCTTAGCCAACCATGTTATAACACACAAATCTACAGTGCTGCATTCTAAAATCCTTGTTTACATCTGTAACTACTTTTATTTTTTCTATATTTTAAACTTAAAAAACCCTAAACTTCCCTTTATTTAGCTTAACATGTCTCTGCTTTAAACTATAAATCCACATTCTCTCTTCTAGCACCTCAGTTTTGGAGCCCTTCCCAAGGTCTCAGATCAAATCCTGGGTTTCATTCCAAGCTTTGGCTCCCAGGCCCAAAGTTCTGAGAGCTCCCAGCATTTCATATTCCAACAATCTCCTTTCTCACGTTCCTGAAGAAGGCAGGAAAGGAATTTTCGGGAGCTGGGAGCTGTCCCGTGGTCACTAGATGGCAGTGGCTGTTCACATTTGGCAGCTCCTGGCAGGTGAGGAGCAGCCCAGGTGAGAAGGGCGAGTTTGTGGTTGGCAGTTTGGGAACCGCTAAAAGGTTCCAGTGCTGTTCCCGACCCTACATGTGAGATGTTCCTACGCTTCAGTGCTCCACACATTGTCCATCAGTGGAATTCACTGCTGAAAGAGGGGAAAAACCCCCCAGACAGTATTTTATTTCAATAAATAAAATGATTTACATGTTTATCCTCCTGGCAAAAGCATAGGAGAGATGATGCAGTGATGGGACAGGAGGAATGGCTTTGAGCTGAAAGAGTGGAGATTTAGATGGGATATTGGGAAGGAATTCTTCCTTCTGAAGGTGGTGAGAGGCTGGGATGGAATTCCCAGAGCAGCTGTGGCCGCCCCTGGATCTCTGGAAGTGCCCAAGGCCAGGTTGGACAGGGCTTGGAGTAGCCTGGGATGGTAAATGGCAGGGGTGGCACTGGATGGGCTTTAAGACCCAACCCGTTCCAACCCAACCCATTCCAACCCAACCCATTCCAACCCAACCCATTCATTCCAACCCAACCCTCTCCAACCCAACCCATTCCAACCCAACCCTCTCCAACCCAACCCATCCCAACCCAAGCCATTCCAACCTAACCCACTCCAACCCAAACGACTCTGGGATTCTACGATAACAACAACCAGCAAAATTAAAAATTAACATTGTGATAAAGGTGAGAAAAATTCTCATTCCAGGACAGAAAGGGACCCACTGCTGCTGTGTGTGAGGGGTTCTTCATGAGATCATTCCCAAGGAGAAGCCTTAATTGGGCTTAATTTGTGACAGCAATTAATCAACTACTCAAATTATGGTTGACCCAATGTTTGCGCTCTCATCAGGTGTATTGGAGGGAGAAAAGCCTCAGGTGCTGTGGGGACACCTGTGACAATCTGGGACACCTGTAGGGTCACCTGTGACAATCTGGGACACCTGTGACAATCTGGGACACCTGTAGGGTCACCTGTGACAATCTGGGACACCTATAGGGGCCCCATGTGACTATCTGGGACACCTGTGACGATCTGGGACACCTATAGGGACACCTGTGACTATCTGGGACACCTGTGATGATCTGGGATGCCTCTAGGGATGCCTGTGGGAATCTGGGCCATCTGTAAGGACACTGGGACACCTGTAGGGACATCTGTGATGATCTGGGACACCTGTGAGAATCTGAAACATCTGTAGGGACATCTCTGAGAATCTGGGACACCTGTAGGGACACCTGTAGGGACACCTGTAGGGACACTGGGACACCTGTAGGGACACCTGTGGGAACCTGGGCCTCAGGACATGCAGGAACCTGTCGTTCCCTGGATGTCCACACCTGGGCACCTTTGGAGGTGCTGAAGGCACCTTGACACTCAACATGGATAGAGCCCAGGCAGGTCCTCTCCTGGGTTTGCCCTCCATGCCTGGCACTGGTTTTCCCACCTCTACAAGAGGGATTTCTCTGGGATCTCCAGTGGACATCCCTGGGGAGCAGAGAGGATGTTGTCCATCCACTGTGTTGGCTGAAGCATCCAGAGGGACGGAGAGGAGGAGGAGGAAGGAAGGATCCACTTCCCATCTCTGCAAGCCCACAGTGGTGGTCACTGCCCTGCAGACAGCCCTGGAAAAGCAAAAAACATCTTAAAAATAGGCTTTTCCCACAGTTATGGACCATCCCTCCCATTCTCCTTTTTTTTCTTGAAAAACCTGAGATAAAGTTTTAAAAATTCATCAGACTCCAAAGAGGAGTTGGAAAAAGCCTCCAACAGAGCAAGGCTGTCCTGGTGGTTGGGACTGTGAGGGTCTACTCCAATAACAATGAGTAATTTTTTATTTTTTTTTCCAAAATTATATGGCTAACATATTATTATATTAATGTGATTTTCAGATTTTCAATTGTTGCATTTTCCTGCCCAAATTTTGCCAAGTAGAAAAATTCTTAAAAAAAAAAAAAAAAAAAATATATATATATATATATATATATATATATATGTATAAAGGATTGGCTGCTTTGGTATATAAATATAAATATATATATATATGTATGTATGTATGTATGTATAAAGGATTGGCTGCTTTGGTTTTGTTGATTTTCTAATTGTTGATTTTTGTGGTGGCTGGAGGAATTTTATTGCATTTTTTTGGGATGGCCACAAGATTTTAACAGAAGTTTACACTGGATATCTCTGAAGCTGAGCACAGGACAGCAGGTGCTCATCTGGATTTTTAATTTTGACTGTAATTTAATTTTGACTCCCATCTGGGTGGTAGATTTTTAATTTTGACTGTAATATCCAATAATAATCTATATTACCCTTGGTAATCAATGAATGTTCATGTATTGAGTGTGGGGGGAAGAAAAATCTCTTTATTTGCAAGCTCACCTCTATTTAAACTGTGATTTTGTGACCAAGTGCCATCACTTTGGGGTCCCAGAGCAGCCTCACAGGTGGCACAGACCAGATCTGAGCTTGGACATCCTCAAGGGTGAAAAGCCCAACCCAGAGAGAGACTCCAAGCCATGCTGGGGCTGTTGTTAAACTTTTCCAAAACATAATCTGGAATTATTTGATTTATCAAAGCATAAAAGTGCTGTTTCCCTGCTCCTGGGGTTTGCTCTGTTATTATTAGAACCCCGTGCTATCTTGTGGCAGTGAGTTGCTGGGTTTAATCATCAGCCATCTGTAGAGAAGTGGCTGCTTGGACCAATTTGAATTTCAATCCCATTGGGCTGCATCGTGAGTCAGAACAAATTACAGCTCCTTGACTGATTTCTCTGCTGATCATTTTGTCTGCAGCTCTTACTCACCACCTCTCAGCAATGAACCCCTGATATTTTTAACCTGCTCCTCTTTTCTGTCTCCATTTCTCTTCCTTTCCTATTTTGACAGAGGCTGAACAGTTTCAATCTCACGAGGCACCCCCAGCATTATTCCCATTTTCCTCCCAGATGGATTCTGACTCCATTTCTCTATTTTTGGGGATCAGCCCTGCACAGGGAGCTGTCCATCAAGGACACAGCTTTTTTTGGAGCAGGAGCCCTGCCTGGTGCCCACCAATCTGGGCTCTTCCAAGGCAGCATCAGCTGCTCCCTGTGCTTGGTGACATCAGCCTCATTTGCATTGTATCATTAATGTGGTAATTAAACCCCAATTAGCCTAAACCATCACTGGGTTTTCACCACTTTGCTCCCACGTCCATCATCTATTTTTTAACCAAATTTGACCTGATCCTTCCTCCTTTTATTCTTCCTGCACTTTAACAGAAACTGGCATTTTCCCTCTTGTCCACCTTTTTCCTGCTCTGCCCATCACTTCATCTTTCCATTTTCTCTGCAGAATTTGGGGGTTTCTCGCTGGTTTTTGCTTTTTTTTAAGTAATTCTGGATAGCTGCTGGTCTCTCCATGAGCCACAATCACCCTGAAGCCTGGGAAATCCATAAATCCATCCCATATTCACAGTCCATGGTAACACTTCAGTCTGAATGAGGTGAGAAGCCACTTGTACCCCCAAGCTGACACAGAAACCTTGGAAATGCTTGAAAAACTTTTTTTTTTTTTTTTTGCACTTTGTTGGATGTTTCCACGCTCCCATGGAGACGTGGTTTGTGTCTCTTTAGGGATGTCGTTGGTGTTAAGGCTGAGAAAATTGGGATTGTTCAGCCTGGATGTGGTATTTGCTGGGTTTCCAGGATGAAGGAGGAATTGATGAATTTGACTTTATGTTTTTAGAAGGTTAGTTTATTATTTTATGGTATTATATTATATAAAAGAATACTATACTAAAGAACAGAAAAAAGATACAGAAAAATTAACAAAATACTACTTAAAAACTCGTAACCTCTTCTTGAATCTCAAGACAGCCAGACAGTAATTAATCATTAAGTAAAAACAATTCACATGGTAAATAAACAATTTTTAAACCACATCTAAGGTAACAAAACAGGAAAAAGCAAATGGAATAATATTCTTTTCCTTTTCTCTGAAGCTTCTCAGCTTCCCAGAAGAAAAATCCTAAACAAAGAAAATTTTTCAAAAAATAGAACAATAACACCTGGAGAGGAAAAGCTTTGGGGTGACCTCGCTGTGGCCTTCCAGGACCTAAATGGAGGGGACAGGGAGGATGGAGAGGGAACATTTCCAAGGGTCTGGAGTGACAGGACAAGGGGAATGGCTTCAAAATGGAAGAGAGCGGATTTAGATGGGACATTAGGTGGGATATTAGGGAGAAGTTCTTTATTCTGAGGGTGCTGAGGCCCTGGCACAGGGTGCCCAGAGAAGCTGTGGCTGCCCCTGGATCCCTGGAAGTGTCCAAGGCCAGGCTGGATGGGGCTGGGAGCAGCCTGGGATGGTGGAAGTCATCCCAGGGAGCCCCAGGATGGATGAGAGCCCTGAGAAGGAAACCCTAAAAACCTGAGGTCAAGGCCAGCTCCAAAGTTCTGCCGTGGTGGTTGAGGGTGCAAAGCTCCCAAGTGTTCATTTCCTCCACCCATCCTAAAAGTTCCCAATCCCTGGGAGTTCCAGGGTTTGCCATGTCCCAGACTGCAGGAAGTGGCCCCAAGGGGTTCATGGTGAGCACAGCAGAGCTGGGTTGAGGTTTGGAATTTGTGATCTCAGAGGTTCTCCCCAGCTCCTGTGATTCTGGGAGGTGCCAGGCAGCCCCTGGGTGGAGACGCGTGACAAAAAGGGACAAAAAGGCAGCGGGACCAGGTGGCTTCTTGTCCTCATCAGCAGCTCCCTCACACCTTCCCTTAACTGGGCTGGACTTGTCCCAATGGCCTCCTTCAGAAGAGCTTCAAGGGGTCTTTCAAATTGCTGATTTCTTCCAAAAAATCAAAATGTTTCAGAAAATTTGCATTATTTATGACCAAGCTTGCCAACCCCACCTCACCAGCCTCCATTCTTACACGCTGCTCCCTCAAATATCTGTACCTCCCACTTAAGTTAGGAAATACCTCAATATTTGATGCTATTTTGGGGTTTATTCACAACACAACAGCTTCTGTCTTGTGCTGTTTTGTGCAAATGTACATCAAGCTCCATGGTGGGGAGAACGTTTCAGAAACCACCTTCCCCACCCAATTTTAAAATTTACAAACTGGAGAGTAACTCATGACCCCACATATATTTGATTCCTTCAAATCTTAGGAGTTCTGGGAGAAGGAGGCAGAGGAGAAAGAGCAGATTCCTGATGTCTGGGGTGCAAATTTCTGGGTGTCTTCCAAATTTGCAGGGTGTGCAAATTTGTGCAGCTCCAGCTGCCAGGAGCCTACTGAGGAGGAAAGAAGGTGAGGACAGGATGAGGAGAGGATCAAACATCTCACAGAGATGAGCTCCATCCATGAATCACCTGCTGGGCTTTCCTACCAGCTGGATGAAGATCCAACCCCAGGTCAGGCAGTGATGCCACCAGCCTCAGGGATGGGAGCACAGCAATCCCTTTTTTGGGAAAATCTGGGTTGGGAAAAGATGGGTCAGGTCCTCCCAGGAGAGCCAGGACTTCTGAGCTCGCCCAAATATCCCCAACACCCTGCAGTCCCTTCCTGCCACAAAGTTCCTTTCTCCTCCTGTCCACAGATTCCTGGGAAGTTCTGCAGGAGTTTAACCAGTACCTAAAAGGAGAAATAGCTTTTTAAGTGGGTCCTACAGCAGCTCCAGGATTTAAGCCTTGCCTTGGTAGATAAAGGCATTTTCCAGACTCTGGACCAGCTCATCCCTGGTGTGACACCAGCAGGGCAATGGCACATGGGTGACCCAGTGCCTTGTGAAGACCCAAGCTCTTTTTCTACCTGCAGAGAAAGAGTTTAATCCTGTTTTTTTCTTTAAAAAAATAAATAAATTTAAAAAAAATTTCACAGCTTCCAATGGGGCCAAGCCCTGCAGATTTTACTCCACAGAGCCAAGAGGATTTCTGGGCGGGATCAAAGCCAAGTAGGGCTGTTAAGAGGCAAAGTTCATCAAGCCCTGTGATTTCCTTGCCATTCCCATGAAAAAAACCAACCCCAGCAGAGCCCAGCTCTGCTCCTTTGCAGGCTGCAGCCAAATCCAACCCACATTAAGGGAGTTGCTCCACATTCATATTGAAAAGGGGGCGCTTGCCAACCTTCAACTCCTCGTTTTCAACTCCTGAGCCCTGGCCTGGGGAAAGGATTGTGTGCAGGAATATGTTGGTGCAGTGCCTGGCACTGGGGGTTCTGGCTCATGACTGGGATTTGTAAGCAGCTCCTGCAAGCCTTGTGAAGCATTTGAAGTCTGGTTTCCTTGGGAAACTTGGGTGAGCTGATTATGTCGAGCGTCTCCATCCGCTCGTTTCCTCCCCTCCAACTTCTGCCCCCCTCGGCCAATCCCAGCCCACGCTGGCAGGAAGATAAAAGTTTCAGTGAGATTAAGTTGTATGAAAATAAGGGCACAGGTAGGGGAGGAGAAAAAAAAAAAAAAAAAAACCTTATTACTGCATTTGCCTCCTTTCCCCCGGGAGAAAAGGGAACTCAGCCCTTATCGGAGCCCGCAGAGGAAGGGGGAAGGTGCACCAAGCATCATTAGCTGCGTTTCCCACTGAATTTCTTGCTGCTAAAGCCACGTTGCTTCATGCCCAGGGCTTGGAAAGAGCTTTTTAAAAGAGTGGGAAGAATGGGAGGATGTGGGCTTGATTTTGGTCCTGTAAACACGAGGTTGAGAGCGAATTGGAGAGGTGCAGCCCCAGCTTTTGCTTCCAAATGCTGCAAATTCCATGGCAAAATTCCCTCAGTGGAATCAGAGGATCAGAGGATGGTTTGGGTTGGAAAAGACCTTAAAGATGATCTGGTTTCAACCTTCCTACCATGGGCAGGGACACCTTCCACCATCCCAGGCTGCTCCAAGCCCTGTCCAACCTGGCCTTTGACACTGCCATGGGTCCAGGGACAGCCTCAGCTTCTCTGGGCACCCTGTGCTAGGGCCTCAGCACCCTCACAAGCCAAAAAAATTCTCCCTAATATCCAATCTAAACCTTATTTCAGCTCGAATTCATTCCCTCATAGGAATGACCAGCATCAAATCCATCAACATCCCTGCCTGGGCATCTCCAGGGATCCAGGAGCAGCCACATCTTCTCTGGGCACCTGTGCCAAAGCTTCACCACCCTCACAAGCCAAAAAAATTCTCCCTAATATCCAATCTAAACCTTCTTTCAGCTTGAATTCATTCCCCCATAGGAATGAACAGCATCAAACCCATCAACATCCCTGCAGGGACACTCATCCCTTCTTTAAATCATCCCATGGACATCACAGCTCCAGGCACCCGAGCAAAGAACCTGATTCGTGGCTTTTTGCCCCATTTTAATCCGTGGGTTTGGATGCTGGGCCAGAAACCATCTGCAGGTGTCACCCCAGCACACGGAGTGGAGGGAGCTGGGGACAGGTGGCCACCCGGCAAGTGCATGAAGACATCATAACTTGGACTAATTTGTAAACAGGCTGAAAGAACATCCACCCTCCCTGGAAGGGGGAGAAGTGGCTCTTCAAACCCTGGGGATATGACCTCTTGTCCTCTCTGTTTATAAGAGGGAGGGGAAGAGGGGGGAAAAGGAAAAAGAAAATAAAAAGGAGGGAGAAAGGGAGAGAAAGTCAGACTTGTTGCCGTGTTAAAACCTGCCCCCCACCATCAGCTTTTGTGATGAAAATGGTGAGGGACACTCTCCAGCTCCTGGTTCTGGCTCTTTGTCATTCAGGCTTTGCAGGGGAGGGCTCCTTTCTGTTTATTTATCAACTGGGATCCCTTGTCAACACCTCTCTTGACTGAGGTTTTAGCACCTTGGTGGGGTTTTGTGGGTTTTTTTAACTGCCTCAGCCAAATCGCTGGGGTCTTGTCCTCCCCCGGGTGCAGGCAGATCTTTTCTTCCACGAATTTTGCAAGAGCTCTTCTCCCCTTGGCACCAGGCAACCCCCAGCCAGCCCCTGACAGTGGATTTTGGGGTGCAGGGGGAGATATTCCATTATTCATTACTTATTTCATTATTCATTATTTCTTATCTCACCATTTTTCACCTCTGGCCCCCTCCAAACTCCTCTTTCCCATCCTGTGGCTGCACCACAACTTTGCCGCTGTGGTATTTCCAATGAAGCTGTTTTAAGACAAACATAATGCCAAAAAAGAAAATTATTAATGTATTTAAAAAAAAAAAGCAATTAATGTTCAGCACTTTAAAAACACATTTAAAGGTTTGAAGACCATGACCAAGGCACTAGTGCAATATCAGGCGGTAGCTGCAGATGATCCCGTGCTCTCAAATTGTACCCTGTGTTCCTATTAGTGATTTTAATGTATCTTAATTAACTTGCTCTGTGGCTGAAGAGAAGACACTCCAGTCTGGGCAGTTTTTCAGTCCAGTGCTTGTCAGCAGCCCAGAGTAATCCCTGTTTAAAATGCATATTGATTTGCAAACACGAGGCTGAATCCCAACATTCATCTCAGCGATGCTATCACTTGAGTTTCAAAGAGGGGGGTTAGGAGCGAGTTCACAAAGGGATCAAATTCTGGTTTAAATTTTAAATTTGTTTTTTCCTTTGTTTGCACCTGCAGCAGGAGTGTGGCCAGCCCTTTGAAAAGGAGTGATTTGAATTGGGTGTTAGAAAGGGATTAGAAAATTTCAACATCAGTGCATCCATGATTTAATAAATAACTGTTCATCTTATTGTTCTTTCTGTCTCACAAACACTTGGCTTTCCTCTCTTTTTCCTTCCCTTAATCCAATGGATATCTCCACCCTCAAAATAAATAAAGAGAAATCAGATGGAGCAGAGTAAAGAAAATGCAATTTTAAAGCCAGCTCTTACTCTAAGTGTGAATTTGGAGGAAATCTTTGTAAAATCACGGAATATTTTTGGTTGGAAGGGACATTAAAAATCCAAGGACGAATTTGGAGGACCTCAATAAAATCAGAGAATTTGGTTGGAATTTTTGGTTGGAAGGGACATTAAAAATCTAAGTGTGAATTTGAAGAAACTCTTAATAAAATCACAGAATATTTTTGGTTGGAAGGGACATTAAAAATCTAAGTGTGAATTTGGAGGAACTCAATAAAATCACAGAATGTTTTTTTGTTGGAAAGGACATCAAAAATCATCTAATTCCAATAAATGCTGGACTTCAGCTTTCCTGATTTTGGGCATTTAGGTGAAGGTAGTTAGTGAAGTGGTTAATGAAAGAGGGGCAGAAAAGAAGGACCCCCAAAGGATGTTTTATTCCTCTCATCAAAATCTCTTCACTCCCAAGGACCTGAACCCCTTTGGAGGTGCATCTTCACCAAACTTCCATCCCTTCAGAGCCTGAGACTGGGCAGTAGGGATGTGGCCAGAAAGGGGTGCAGGGTTTGCCCTCAAAATCCAAAATATCTGACCCCAAAATGCTTCTCTCAAAGCAAGCAGGCTATTTTTTATTTTATTTTTTTAATTTTTTTTTTTTTTTTATTCTCTTGAAAAAATTTACTTTTCTCAGTTAGTGGCACCCAGCCTCCTAGGAATGGTTGTTTCTACACTTCACAGCAGGTTTGGGGCCCTACAGATGATCAGCTTCCACTGCTGATTAATGGGGTTTTAATCTGAATTTGGCCTGGAGAAGTTCCACCGGAGCAGACACACGTCACACACGCAGGGCTCAGGTTGTGTCTACATTTATTGAGTTTCCTTAGGGGCCAACTGCCCCTGATCGGGGTCCTCAGCTCCAATTTTGGGTTATTTCTCTATGATTCTGGAGTTCTCAGTGTGCCAGAAAAGCAGGACTGCTCCTTATGGGCTCAGATGTGCCTTCAAATGATCAGTTTGCCTTAAAATAAATCAGTTTTCCCCAAACCTCACCCTCTAAGGAAGATCCCAAATTATCCTCACAGCGCTCATTTTTCAGAGGGTGATCTCCACAAAGTGGCTTTGCTGGTGGAGACCACCTGGAAAGGTCTCCCTCACCTCCAGCCAAGCCCTGATTCCCCTTGCCACGACCCCAAGAGGTTGTGGAAAGTTCTGGAGAAGATCACAGAATCACGGAGAGAACCTTAAAAATCACCTTGTCCCATGCCCTGCCATGGACACCTCCCTGCCAGGGACACCTGGGACACCATGGGACACCTGGGACAGCATGGGACACCTGGGACAGCATGGGACAGCATGGGACAGCATGGGAGAGCTGGGACACCATGGGACACCATGGGACACCTGGGACACCATGGGACACCTGGGACAGCATGGGAGAGCTGGGACACCATGGGACAGCATGGGACACCTGGGACAGCATGGGACACCTGGGACACCATGGGAGAGCTGGGACAGCATGGGACACCATGGGAGAGCTGGGACACCATGGGACACCTGGGACACCATGGGACACCTGGGACACCATGGGACAGCATGGGACACCTGGGACACCATGGGACACCTGGGACACCATGGGACAGCATGGGACACCTGGGACACCATGGGACAGCATGGGAGAGCTGGGACACCATGGGAGAGCTGGGACACCATGGGACAGCATGGGACACCACCCAGCCAGGGACGCCTGGGACAGACATCATGGGACACCATGGGACAGCATGGGACACCACCTGGGACAGCATGGGACAGCATGGGACACCACCCAGCCAGGGACACCATGGGACAGACACCATGGGACACCTCGGACACCACTTGGAACAACACCATGGGACACCTGGGACACCACCTCTGACACCATGGGACACCATGGGACGCCCCCTGGGACACCATGGGACAGCATGGGAGAACACCCAGCCAGGGACACCTGGGACAGACACCATGGGACACCTGGGATACCATGGGACACCCCCTGGGACGCCATGGGACACCACCCAGCCAGGGACACCTGGGACACCATGGGACAGCACCTGGGACACCATGGACACCATGGGACACCTCCCTGCCAGGGACACCTCCCAGCAGACCAGGCTGCTCCAAGCCCCAGTGTCCAGCCTGGCCTTGG
Organism: Molothrus ater; assembly: GCF_012460135.2. Lineage (NCBI taxonomy): Eukaryota > Metazoa > Chordata > Aves > Passeriformes > Icteridae > Molothrus > Molothrus ater. Next base: position 2,254,654 of record NC_050478.2, read on the forward strand.
ACACTGTGATGGATGACAGTGACAGCTCAGTGGGTTTGGGAGGACAGGGAGTGTCCATCTGGACAAGCTCTGGCACTGACCTCTTGGGCTTTTTAACCCTCCTGACAGAGCTGGACACCCATTCTGGGCTCCCTTCTGCTGTCGCTTGCCAGGGGACACCTGGGTGGAGGCCCTGCAGTGTCCAGTGGCCAGCACGAGGTGTTTTCCAGGCAGGGAACCAGGCTGGTGTTTTCCAGGGGCAGGGCTGGCTGATGTCCCCGTGGCTGGTGGCAGGGGACAGAAAGAGCTGCCTGGTGACACCAGCCCTGAGCAGTGGCCATGCACAGGGGAGGCCAGAGAAGAGCAGCACCCAGCACTCCTCTGTCACCTTCCAGGGCAGGTCCCTACAATGCAGCAGCTCTCTGGGAACCCTGTGTCTCCATCAGGGACAAGGACATGTGGCTGCTTTGTTCCCTGGGGGAGGAGAACAGAGCCCAGCTGAGGTCCTGGATCTCCATCCTCCCTTTTCCCTGGCTTTGTTCTCCATCCTCCCTTGTCCCTGGGCAGGTTTGTTCTCCATCCCTTTTTCCCTGGGCAGGTTTGTTCTCCCTCTGCACCACTAGGTGGGCCAAAGCTACACGGGTGACAGTGCCACCTCTCCCGCAGGACACACGGGGCAGGTGGCCCTGCCTCATCGCAGGGGACAGGGGGTGGAGGGAAGGGGCAAAAAGAGGTGGCAGAGAGCCCCAAGGTCCTCCTTGAGTCTGGCTGTCCCCATCAGGAGAGGTGGCCATCCCAGGAGAGGGACAAAGCCACATCAGAGTGGTGGCAAAGGCTCTGCAGAGCCACCACCACCCATTCAACCCCTGTGTTTGTCACCTTGTGCCCTCCTAAAGCAGCTCCTGGGTGCTTTAGGACACTCCAGGACGTTTGGCAGAGCCTGGAGGGAAGGAAGGGTCAGCACTGGTGCCTGTGGGGAAACTGGAGGCACACAAAAAGTGAGAGAGCCCTCCTCAAGAGAAGATATTTGTCACCCGAGGTCAGGTGGCAGGAATAGAAGAGTCTGAATCTCGAACTGCAAAGGATCAGCACCCATGGCAGATGTGCTCTGGTGACACCAGCCCTGAGCAGTGGCCGTGCACAGAGGAGGCCAGAGAAGAGCAGCACCCACCATTCCTCTCTTGGTGCTTCAGGACACTCCGGACATTTGGCAGAGCCTGGATCCAAGGAAGGGTCAGCACTTGGGCCTGTGGGGAAGCTGGAGGCACACAAAACACAAGAGAACCCTCCTCAAAAGAACATTTTGGGTTCTTTTGGGCTGGGGAGCAGGAATAGAAGAGCCTGAATCTCGAACTGCAAAGGATCAGCACCCACGGCAGATCTGCTGTGCCCGCAGACAGAGCAGAGCGGATCTTTGGCAGCTCTGCCTCCATCCAGCTGATGGATCCAACCCCTCCTGGGCTCATTCCAGCCCTGGGTTTCACACTTCCAGCCATCCCCCATTTCCCTTCAGAGCTCTGAGATCAGAAAGTAACACAATTACGCAGAAATGTTTAAAATGGGACTCCAGGAGCAGCCAAAATTCCGATTACACACGGAATGACCCGGGCACATCCCAGGGGTGTTTGGGGCAATGTCAAATGTTTGCAGTTCCCTTTCATGCCTGCTGAGGACATCTCTTTGAAGCCTGAAGAGCTGAGAAGCACAGCCCAATTTGCCCTGATTTGCTCAGTGCTATCAGTGCCTCCTCCTCGGGGCCTGTGGGCATCTCAGGCAGCTCCAGCTCCCAGGAGATGGGAGCAGAGCAGATCCCAAGGGCAGGAATGAGCTCCAGGAGGAGCCCACCATGGGCTGGAGGAGCTGCTCAGCTCCCCCTGAGCCCAGGGGGGACCAAGGAGGAAGGAAAGATGGAATTCTTTTGGGAAAAAACTCCTCTCCAGCATGGAGAGCCACAGCCAGAGCAGCTGGGCCGGCCTTGGTGAGGGGACAGGGATTGAGCTCCAAACCCACCTTGTCACCAGGGCTGCCCAGGGCCACCTGCCCAGCCCTGTGTGCCCATCTCCTGCCTCACTCTGGTGAGCTGGATGGTGACACATTGCCACTTTTTGTGCTGCTGTGGCAGTGACACGGCTGAGATGGGGACCAGTCTTCAGGGATGTTAAAAGTGAGAGATCAAAAACGGCAAAAATCAACAGGGCCACAACAAACCCAGGCCTCCTTCAGCCCAGCAGACAGGAAACCAGAACATTTGGGTAACCAGAAGCCAAACATTTGGGTAATCTCATAAAAATAGGAAAAAGAAGTTTTGTTATCTATTGTTAATAAATAAATAAATGGAAGGAAGGAAGGAAGGAAGGAAGGAAGGAAGGAAGGAAGGAAGGAAGGAAGGAAGGAAGGAAGGAAGGAAGGAAGGAAGGAAGGAAGGAAGGAAGGAAGGAAGGAAGGAAGGAAGGAAGGAAGGAAGGAAGGAAGGTTTTTTTTCTATAATATATAAAATATATATGTATTTTTATATATAAATATATAATGTATTTTATATATTACATTTTATATAATATATAATATATAATATTAATATATAATAATATATTATATATAAATTAATATATATTATATGTAAATATATAAAATATATTATAAATATATGTTATATATATTATATAAGTATATAAATAAATATAATATAATATTTATATATATTTGTATATATAAATATATATAATATATAAATCTATATTTTATAATTATATAAATATATATACTATATATATAAAATATATGGTATATTTTATATATTTATATATATATATATATATGTGTCTCCCACATGCTCCATTTCCGGGTTCTCCAAGTGCTCCCCTCGAGCCCGTTTGTGCCTCTGGGCACAGCAGGAACACCAGGCTGTGCCATTCTCCCACTGCCAGGGTGGCTGCACTATCCCTGGAGAGCAGAGGGTGATGAGGGGGGCACAGAGGGGGTAAATTGTGAGTTGGAAAGATGAACCACCAGCCAGAAAATTGAAATTTTTGCAATTTCAGCCCAGCTGAAATTTGCAGAAGCAGCAAAATGATCAGAGCTTCCCAGTGGGAATTCAGCTGGGAAGGAGGGAAGGGGTGAATCACACTAAAATGAAACAAAACCTTCATCCCCACAGGGAGTTTGTTCTGGTAGGGTCTCCATGAGGGTGATATTCCCATCCTGCAGCCTCTGCCACGGAGGGCATGGGGACAAGGAGAGCAGGACAAGTGACTCAGGGCTGTTTGAGGAGTGTGACCAGTCTGCATCCCTGCAGAGCTCCCTCCTCTCTCCCCAGCGGCTCCTGTGGGATGGGAGCAGCCTGGATGAGCCTGTCCTGGGAGCAGCTGCTGCCTGTGGTGCCTGCCTGCTCTGGGCATCACTCATGTTCCCAAATCCAGCTCTCCTGACGGGCTCAGGTGGCCCCTGGAGCTGCCAGCTGGGCCAGCAGGGTGAGTCAGCGGGACAGAAGCAGCAATGCCTCCACATTCCAGCCCCTGTGTCCTCCCATCCCCTTTTCCCTGAGCCACTTGGCTCACTGGAGTTGTCCAGCTCCTGCTCCTGCTCCTGCTCCTGCAGCAGAGTTCTTGTGGGGTTACAGAGCTCTGGAATGGGTTGGGTTGGAAGGAACCTTCAATCCCATCCCATCCCACCATCCCAGGCTGCTCCAAGCCCTGTCCAGCCTGGCCTTGGACACTTCCAGGGGCAGTCACAGCTTCTCTGGGCAATTTCTCCCCTCAAAAATCCCCCAGATATTGATGAGCAGGTCCAGGAGAGAAGAAACCAAAGGCAGGTCCTGCCAATCCCAATGAGTGCCTCAACGATGTGCAAATATTTGGGAAAAATGGACCAACCTGGCCCTAAATCATCCCTTGGGAGAAAACCCTGCACCTCTGGGCAGCCAAACTCCAGCAGTGCCACATTCCCTGCATCCCTAAGGCCCCTGGCAGCTTTTTTACTGATTCTAATGCAAAACCTGGTCCTTGGAGGATGAGAAGCAACTCTGCTGATAGACACCAAACCTTGGGATCAGCATCACTAAAAGCTGCTGGTGTCAGAGTGAGCCATGGTGCTCACAATTTCCCAGCTTCTCTGGGCAATTTCTCCCCTCCAAAATTCCCTCAAAACTCCCCAGATATTGATGAGCAGGTACAGGAGAGAAGAAGCCAAAGTCAGGTCCTGCCCATCCCAACATGTGTTTGATATATTCCCAAATATTTGGGAAAAATGGATCAGCCTGGCCTTAAATCGTCCCTTGGGAGAAAACCCTGCAGCTGTGGTGCCACCTCCCTGAGGCTGTCCTGCATCCCTAAGCCCCTTGGCATTTTTTTTAGAGATTTTAATGCAAAACCTGGCCCTTGGAGGTCCAGAAGTAACTCTGCTGACAGATATCCAATTCCTGGGGCTGGGAATAACCCTCAGGCAGCCCAGACCTTGGGATCAGCATCACTAAAAGCTGCTGGTGTCAGAGCAAACCATGGTGCTCACAATTTCCCAGCTGGGCAATTTCTCCCCTCAAAACTCCCCAGATATTGGTGAGCAGGTCCGGGAGAGAAGAAGCCAAAGGTCCTGCCCATCCCAAGGTGTGTCTGAACAATGCACAAATATTTTGGAAAAAGGGACCAACCTGGCCTTAAATCATCCCTTGGGAGAAAACCCTGCAGCTTTGGGCAGCCAAACTCCAGCAGTGCCACATTCCCTGCATCCCTAAAGCCCCTGGCAGCTTTTTTATGGATTTTAATGCCCTGCAAAACCTGGCCCTTGGAGGTCCAGAAGTAACTCTGCCGATAGATATCCAATTCCTGGCGCTGGGAATAACCCTCAGCCAGCCCAAAAGCTTGGGATCAGCGTCATGAAAAGCTGCTGGCATCAGAGAGAGGCAAGGCAGCCCATCCCGGGCTGTGTCTGTGTGTCTGTCCGCCCCTGACAAAGTGGATTATCTCCATCCTCCTCCTCCTCCTCCTCCCCGAGCCAGCGGCAGCTGCAGAGCAAAGGTGGGGGGGAAGAAAAGAAAAGGGAGAGTGGCTGAATTTGTACCTGCAGGTAAAGCTGCTTCCTGCAGGGAGGGGCAGAGCCTTGGGGAGATGTTTGCAGGAACGAAAGGAGGGGCAGATTAGCTGGGAGGGATGTGTGTCCTGCCCCGTCCGTCCGTCCGTCCGTCCGTCCGTCCTGCCCTTTGGCTCTGTGTGTGTGTGTGTGTGTGAGTGTGTGTGTGTGTGTTCCAGTCTGCAGCGTGAGCAATTCCACTTGAAAAGACAGAGAAATCCCCTCCTTTGAAAGTCGCAGTGTTTGGTTCTTTCCAGTAATGCTATAATTGGATGGGATTTTCTCTAATACACAGGGAAAGTCCTTAAGATGATTTTTCACACACACACACACACACACACACCCCACCATCCCCATCCCTCCTCCTCCTTTCCCTTCATCCCACCTTATGCAATAAAATTCCCTCCTCCAACCCCTTGGGCTGCTCCGGGGGGGTTGGGGGAGCTGCCCAAGGAGGAGGATGGATTTAAATTTAATACCCTGGCTATAATTGCAGCATCAACACGGCGGGGATTTGCTGGGAGAGCCTCGCAGAGCATCCGTTCCCCCCTCTGGAAGGCGCTGGGATCGGCTCCGCGCTGCGATTAAAATCTCGGAGCACTTTGCCAGTGCTCACATTTGCAATCGCTTGTCATCCAAGCCGAAGGAAAATAATCAGGGCCCGACCCCTGCCAAAATTCCCGATGATTTAAATATCCCCGAATGAACTGCATTTCTAGTATAATTTCACTAGAATGAATCTATCTCTCCCATCTAGCTCCACACAAACATATCTTTATATATATGCATGTAAAGCCCTGTGTGTGTAAATAGAAATATTCCCTACTCAGGGAAAATATAAATGCGGCTCTTAATGAGGGATGAAAGCGCATTTTGATTTGAGTTAATGCGGGGTTTGCAAGGCTTCCCCCAACAAAGTCATTAAAAATTGTACCTCTCTTTGTTCCCTGCGAGCCACAGAAATTTTCTGATTCGCAGATAAAAGAAAAGCGAGTCAAAGAAATACAAAAAATCTCCTCCAGCCCGCTGAATCCTTTAAAAAAAAAATAACAAACAAAAAAAGTGATAAAACCCAGGAAAAAAAAAAAAAAAAACAAAACCAAAACAGGCAGCAAGCAGCTACAACAAAAAAAAAATTAAATATATCTATATATAAAATATATATAGATATAAAACCATGGAAAAGAGGATCGGGAGAAATATCTCCTCGCTCAGGCAATGCCTCCATCCCCTCTTTTCGCCTCTCCAGCCCCTTTCAAATGAGCCAGGGGAAGGGGACGCCTGTCAGCTGTGGGTGACACTTGCTCCCAGCCCCAGCCAGCTTTAACCAATATGTTCCAGAGCAGCAGCAAATCCCACCACGGACCGGGAATCGAGGAGCTACATCTTCATAATAATAATATTAATAATGATTCCCCCCCCACACACACCTCCTTTTTTTTTTTTTTTTTTTGGTTATTTTCTGCCCTATGGCAAAAAAAAAAAAAAAATCCGAATTTTTGGGACGGCAGAAATCACCCCCCACCACCGGCGCTGAAAAGAGAGAAATTGGGACAATTCGTCGAGAGAGAAATTAAAAAAGAGCTCAATTACTGGTGCCCTGTGGGGTGGATCTGGTGGATGAAGTCGTTGCAGCGGCGCCTTCCCAATGTCCGGGGCTGGGATTCCTGGAAATTGGGATGAGCTGAAGGAGCCCTTTGGAGATTTGCATGGAAAAAGTCGATTTTTTAGCAGATGTCTTCAGTGGAGCTCTTGGATCTGCGGCTGCTTGGACTGGTGGGGAAGGGGGCTGCGTGCCTGGGTGGAAATCCTCTTTTTTTTTGTTTTTTTTTTGGTTTTTTTCTATGAAAAAAGGAGGAAAAAAAGCCCCCAAAAAGACACCAAGCGAAAGTTTCTAGAAAGTTTTGCTTCAAATGCATCCCAACGGTCCCCGTGAGGAAATGGGGCTTTGAGAAGAAGAAGAAGACAGAATGGCAAGAAGGAGAAAATTGAGAAAATACTAATTTTTAAAAGAAGAAGAAGAAGGAAAAAAAAAAAAACAAAAAACCTTTCACACTTTTTTTTTTTTTTTTTTTTTTTTTTTTTTTTTTGCATTTTAGTAGCTTCGACCCAGGGAGTGAAATCCGGGCAGGTTGTTATAGCTACCCAAATCCACAGGGGTCCCCCCTGTCTATTTAAACCCCCTAAATCTTCCTTCCCCTTTTTAAAACTACATTTTATCCCTTGGCTTGTGGGCCAACGTGCCCCCTAATGAGTATTAAAACACTATCTCCTCGCAATTAGCTCATTCCTGACTTCACGCTCCTGATTGACAGAACAAGCCAAAGCATCAGAATTCTCCCTTTGGCAATAAGTGCTGATTGGGTCCTTTTTAAGAGAGCTACTTCAAACTTTTTTTTTTTTTCCTTTTTTTTTTTTTTTTTTTTTTTTTTTTTTTTTAATATTTGCCTTCAGTGTCTTGGCTGAGAGAAGAGTTTTTTACCTCTCTGGGATTTTTTTTTCCCTTGAGAGTAGTAGAAGGAAGCAAGAGAGGATTTACCTGGTCGGGTCGAGTTCACTTCATTTGACTTTTTTTTTTTTTTTTTGGTTTAAATTATTGTTATTATTATTATTATTATTATTATTAAAATCATCACCCTGCCTCAGAAGAAAGGAAGGTTTTTGGCAACTCTGGTTAAAAAAAAAAAAAAAAAAGAAAGACAACTTTTCATCAATGGCCTCTTTTGGATATTTCCTGTTTCTTTGTGGGTTGAGTCAGGCTCTGTCAAGTTACCCAATCTGGTGGTAAGTTTTATTCTTCTTCTTCTTTTTTTTTTTTTTTTTTTTCGCTCATTTTCATTTATTTTTCCCCTCCTCTGTTTTCTCTGCAACCCCTGCGCTTAAAGATGACTTGAAATTCTCCTTTCGTTGCCACTCAGCTAAAGAGGTGGGATTGTTCCAGCGCCAGCAAGTTCTTAGAACCTGCATTTCACCTCTTTTATTTATGCATTCACTTTGTTTATTTTGACTGGGTTATACCTGATCTCTCCTTCTCCTACTGTAAAAGAGAGAGAGCGAGAGGGAGCGATCGGAAAGTTTTTATTTTTTTTTTTTTCTCTCTGAGCGCTTTGATCCTCTCCTGTGAAGAACAAAAGGCGCTGCCTGAATTAAAGAGATAATGATAGAAGTTGACATGAGCATTTCAAGGTGATTTCGAGCTAGTCAGGTGGAAGGAAGGGGGGGAAAGCAGCAAAACTTTTGGGTGCCTTTTATTTGCTTTTATTCCCCCCCCCCACCCCACCCCCGCCGCAGCCCTTTCGCTTTAAGAAATATTGAGGGGTATATTAAAAAAAATATATATATATAAAAAGAAAAATAGGGGTGGGAAACGGGAAGAAAAAGGAGGTGAAGCTGGGGGAAGGAACAGCAAGGTCGGGGCCGGGGGAGGCAAAATCCGCGCAAAATCCGCGCAGAATCCGCGCAGAATCCGCGCGCCCTTAGCGCGGGGATGCGCACCTCGTTTTTTTGGGGGGGGGTTTCGCCGCTTTTCCTCCTTTTTTCCTCGCTCTGCACCCTACGCCTTTAAGAGCCTTTTCTCTCTCGCTCCCCCACGAAAAGCAAATGGTGCTGGGCAAGGCATGTACGCGCACGATCGGCTCTAATTACCCGCGCAGCTAATTGCGCTCGCTCGGGGAAGCCCTAACGCAGGGAGGCTCCGCGGGCTGAGCCAGGGGGCTGTGAAAAGCTTCCCCCCCCCTTTAAAAAAAAACAACAAAAAAAAATCATCATCCCCGTGCTGTTAATGAATTTTTTAATGAATTTTTTAATGAATTTTTTAATGAATCCTCGCTGCCCCCCCCCGCCCCGTCCGCGGGTGCGGGTGCGGGATGCGCGGTCCCCCCTGTCCGGCGGTGCAGAGGTGAGAGAGGGTGGTGAAGGCAGCAGCCTCTCCAACTATTTCAGGTATGCCTGAAAGCAGGGAATTCGTTGGGATGGGAGGAAAGAAAAAAAAAAAAAAAGAAGAAAAAAAAAAAGCAGCAATAAAATGCAAATGTGTGCTTGGGAAGACAGGCAGAGCGAGGAGAGAGCACCTGGACGGGAGTCATTAAAAAGCAATCTTTTATTCCCAGCCACCATCTAACTTATAATTAGAAACTCTGCTCGCATTCCTGATTGGAGAAGGAAACGCATTCCTCCAATACCGACATAAATATTCGCTTGTCACCCGGCCAGGGGAGCGCGGTCCGACCCCCTTGTCCCCCCTTGTCCCCCCTTGTCCCCCCGTGTCCCCCGTGTCCTCCCGGTCCCCGGAGCTGCGGGAAATTGGGAAAAGATGGGAAAAAGGCTCTGGGAAGGGGGGCAGGAGGCGCCACCCGAGCCGGGGCATCCTCAGGTGCGACAGCAGCGGTGGCACTGCGGGCTCCGGGCTGGCTTCTCCCCGCTGCCAGCAGCGCTCTCAGACGGTTCTTTCGCAAGGACAAACCCCCTCAGGCCATGGAAATGCAAAGCAGGGCTGGACTGGGCTGGGGGAGTCGCGGGAGAGGCCCGGAGCTGCTGCATTGGCTGCCCAAATTCCCCCTCGCCCTCCCAGCCCTTTCCCTCTTGATTCCTCCCCAACCTTTCCCTCTTTATGCCTCCCCAAGCGAGCTATGAGCCCACCCCTGTGGCTGCAGAGCCCTGGGGATGTGGGATTTGGGGTCTGCAAGGTGGCCCTGGGGTCCCCAGGATGCACATCCCAAATTCCTTCTCTCCCAGGCCAGCCCAGGGGCTCCCAGATCCACCCAAAATCCACCCTGCTGCTTGATTTGATTCTCATGTCGTCGTGTCCCGCTCCTCCTTTTGTTTTGTTGTTGTTTTGTTGTTGGTTTGTTGTTGTTTTGTTGTTGTTTTGTTGTTGTTTTGTTGTTGTTTTTCTATTATTTTTTTTGGAAGAGAGAACCGGGAATTTTTTTAGTCTGGTCACAATGCCCTCTATCAGCTCACCATGAACTTTGGGTGTTTAGAGCAGAAAATCTGTCATTTACCAGCCCCAGATTGTGCCCCCCTCCCCACTAAATCGTTTCTAATTAAAGCATCATCTCATCCTGTGGATATTTACACTTGGAGAAAATCCATGCAGAAAAACAGGGACTGAGAAATGATATTTTCCTGGGAGTTTTGCTTCATTGCTGTCCCAAAATGTAAATTTCTCAGAGGATCAGGTGTTGTAAGTCGTGTCTGCCCTCTCACAGCTCATTTTTAGGCTGTGCTGTTGAAATTGCTGCTCCCAGCACGGCACAGGGCACCTGTCTGAGCCAGACCAAGCAGATTCCCACATTCCTGGGAGCTTTTGGGAAAAGTTCCGTGGAGGAAAAAGGAAAAAATCCCTCCCTGATGATGCTGGGGGTGGGAAGGGAGGCTCAGTGAGTTCCTTAAAAAATAATTAAAAAAAAAAATCAGCAAATAATTCATTTCTAAACTAGGATAGAAGAAGCTTAGGAAATAATGGTTTAAAAATAATCCAAGAAGAGGGGCTGGCTGCTGTTGGGATTGATGTTTTGGGGTTTTGGGGATGTGCTGGAGGGGTTCATTGTGCCTCAGAAACCTCACAAGATCTTCCCCAGTGCAGTGCAGCACTGAGCTGCTCAACCTAGAGCAGCAACAGGCTCTCCCACACCCAGGGGGCCAGATTAACTGCAAAAATCAGATAATTTTCGGGTTTTGCTGCTTTTTTTTTTTTTTTTTAAAGTTAGTGCTGTTCATTTTTTGGTTTGTTCAAAAAAAAAAAAAAGAGATAGGAATGAGCGAAGGAAGGCTGAGGGAATTCTGAAGCAAAATTCCTGGGGAAGGGAGGATTAAATGTAACCTGTTCCCTGTCCTGGGGCAGCCTGGGGTCTGTGGGGAGTCACAGGAGCAGCATGAGCAGAATTTAAACTTTTTCCAGCTTGCTTGCACTGCCTTGACTGACTCCACATGGAATGGGGGGGGGGGGGGGAACCAAGCCTTTAATTTTATTTTATTTATTTATTTATTTTATTTTTCTGTCTGCGCTAAGTGGCCTGACTTGGTCTGAACGCAGCCAGTGGGCAGAAATGATTCAGAAAGGGAAAAAAAATTCAATAACAATTAACACAGAGCTTCCATGATGGGAATCTTCTCCTCCTGCAGCCCAGGATGCTGTTTCTGGGGGAAATCATCCCAGGAGAGGCTCTCTGGGCTGAGCTGGAAATACAGGGAGACCCCTTGGCTGTAGGAAAAAGTCACTGGCATCGTTTCTGCTGGGTGTGAGGCAGCTTGGGGACGTGTGGGGTTAAATTCCGTGCCTGGAGAGGGATGGCAAGAGGAGTTCTAGTGGAACAACAGGATTTGGTGTGGTGGCATCACCCTGGGCAGCAGAGTCTGTCCCTTCCCCTGCCCTGCTGGGGCTCCTGTCCCCTCTCACAGCCCCTGTGTCACAGCCAGAGTGAGGTGGGATGGGAGCAGCCCCGTGAGAAGCTGGGAATGTTGGGCTGAGGAGTGAGGAGTGTTCCTGGAGGTGCCAGGCCTGTGGAGGATGGGGCAGTGCGTGGAGACATTTCCCTGCCTGGCTTTGCTCTCGTTCCCCAGCAGCTCCATGGATTTCCTGATCCCTGCAGCAGGATGTGATGTCCTGCAGGATCCCCTTTCTGGGAGGGCTGGGGAGAGGGATCCAGCAGCTCTTTGCTCTGTATTTTTTTGCAACTCAGGAGTTGTGAGGTTGAGGGGGCCCCACCAACAGCAGGGACATCACTGCAGCAATGCTCAGTGCAGCACCTGAGCCTGTCCCTGCTCTGTGGTGTGGAAACCCAGGGCACTGGGAATGTTTCTGTGTCTGCTCTGGGGTGCCCTGACCCCCAGGGCAGCACTGACTCTGACCCTCATCCATGGAGAAAGTTTCCCAGACTTCAAGATAGACTGGAACCCACAAAAGTGTGAAATAGATTATAGAGAGCAGTGCAGGTGTGTCACTGGGTGAGAAATTGAGGTTTTTGGGGTTTTTAGTGTGTTGTGGATGGCAGCAAGATGGAGGGCACAGGGTGTCATCCTGGGTTTCTGCTCCATGCTTCTTCTTCCTCCTTCTCCATGGGTTTGGGTGGCATTTTGTAATTGGGCAGAAAAGTCCCCATTGCAGCTCTGTGGGATCAGTGATTGGGTTCAAAGGGAAAATAATCCAGGTGTCAGCTCTGAATTGGACAGTTTAGTCTGAGAAGGCCATGGAACAAGAGATTATTGGCCATTTTGTGCCTTCTAATGAAAAGCTGCTGAACTCCCAGCAGTGAGGCTGTTTTACTGATAAGAAATAATAAACACCTGAGTGTGAACATGAACTACTGTCTCAAGTGCCTTCAATCCAGACCCAGAGAAACCCACAACTGGAACAGCCACACTGTGGCATCCCCACAGCAGCAGCAGTGCAAGGATGAGCTCCTGCCTTGTGCTCTCTGTTCTTTCCTGGGATTTGTCCCCTTCAATGTGGGTGGAACAGCCCCTGTTTTAAAGTGAGAGGAGCCCAGGCCAGGCTCTGGCTGCTGTGAGAAGCCCAATCCTGCTCTGCAGAACCAAGCCCAGCCCTGCTTGCCTTGGGGTGATCATCCCTGGGAGGTCACCTGAGGGCCAGCCCAGCCAGGAGCTGCCACCAGGGCTCCTCTGGAGCCATCTCTGCAGCTCCCAGGTGTGAGTTGCATCTCCCCACTCCTCTGCTCCATTGGCTGGGCTGAGGGGCTGGAATTCACTTGTGTCTCCTCCCCTCCTGCAGCAGGTCGTGGTGAGATGTCAAAATCCATCAGGGTACGTGGGAATTTTGGATGAGTTAGGGACAGGGCCTCTCAGTTGGTTTTGGTGATGGGATTTATTTTTCTTGTCTTCTACATAGGCAGGAAGGGTGAGCTCAGCTCACATCTTCACTGCATGGCTCAGAAGGTCACAAGACCCTCAGTTAAAGACTTTTTAAGGAGTTGTTGACCAATAAAATACTGCCAACAAGAATATTTATGCTTTTGACCCAATCCTTAAATATTTAGTCTTATGGATCCATGCTACATTGTAAGATTTCTTAGCCAATCATTTTATGGCACACAAACCTACGAAAACTTCTCATTACCTTTGTAACTACATTTATTTTTTCTGTATCTTAAACTCTAAACTTTCTTCTACTTAGCTTAACATGTCTCTGCTTTAAACTATAAATCCACATTCTCACTTCTAGCACCTCAGTTGGGAAGCCTTTTCCAAGGTCTCAGATCAAATCTGGGTTTAACTCTCAGCTTTGGCTCCCAGGCTCAACGTTCTGAGAGTTCCCTGCATTTTGGATTCCAACAAGTGGAGCAGTGCAATTGCTCTGCATCCATCCCTGTCCCAAACCTTGGAATTGCCTTTTTGTACCTGTGTTATCTCCATGACAGCAGCATCTGACCCAGCCCTGTTTTTCCAGGCAGAGATTAATCACAGAGCGATGGTTTGGGCCCCTCTCAGACACCAGCTCTGGCCCCAGGTGGGATTTGGGATGGGTGCTTTGCACCCAAGCAGCAGCACAGGGGCACAGGGAGAAGGGTCCAGGGATCTTTCAGTGAAGATTTAAGTGGTAAAAACCAGTTCTTGTCCATACTGTGTGCAAAGGGGAAGGGAAATCATTTCCCATCTCCATCTTTTTTGGTGGGACTGCAGAAACAAACGCTGATGGTGTTTGTGTTGTTCTTTTTGGCCAGTTGTGGTGAGATTAATAGCTGAACCAGGATCATACCAGGAGGGTTTTTTCTCAGCAGGAACTGAAAATTTTGCAAGGTTTTAGCAAGAAGTCCCTGTTTGAAGCATGGGGAGGGCTGGGATTTCCCCAGAGAGCCTGGTGTGTGCTAAAGAAAATCCCAAATCCCTCATCTGCTCAGCTTTCAGACTCATTTTATCAAACTGTTTTGTTCTGCTACGTATTAATTGATTCTTCCTTTCCATTTTAAGAGGACTTTATTAGAGAAATTAACCTGAAAACCAGCAACTCAATATTCAAAGCACTGGCTGAAGGAATTGCATCCAATAAAAAGCCTTTCCTAACTCAGAGAAAAGTGAATCCTTTTGCTCTCCAGTTGTTTCCAGGTAGCCCTGGAGGTGGAACCTGTCCTTTGCAGACATTTGAACACCTCTGAGAATTCTTTCTGGAAAAGTTTTGAGCGCTTGGAATAGTTTGGGTTGGAAGGAACCTTTTAAAAGTCAACTGGTCTTGCAGTGAGCAGAGACACCTTCAACCAGGGTAGCTGGGACTGAGGGATGGGAATCACATTGCTTTCTGTTGGCCAAAAAAGACTTTTTGAACTTCCTTTCTAAAAGATTCAGGATGGTGGAGCTTTGATTTTCACTGTGGTGTCTCCTAGAGAAGGAAATAAAGAAATTCTGATGGATTCTGAAAATCAAGGCTTGCTGATTGCAGCAGGGGAAGTCAGGCTGACTCACTGGTGCCTCCATCCCAACCCCGTGGGATCCCTTTCCTGCTTGCATCCCAATTCCCTCCCACCCAGCTCCAGCCATGCAGCAACTGCTGCTGCTGCTGCAGCCCCTGCACCAATCCCTGCACCACTGGTGCTCAGCATGGGCACAGGAGGAGGGGATTATTCCACCTTAGACCTCATGAGGAGCAGATGCTTGTCCTTTGCATGCACAGGAGTGTTGTATTTGTGGGGTCCCTTGTGGCAGGGAGGAATGATGGATCTTACTCCATGTTCTCAGAAGGCTAATTTATTATTTTATGGTGCTATATTAAAGTATACTATACTATAATACTATATATATATATAAAATATATATATGTATTATATATATTTATTATATATTATAAATATATTATAAATATATATTTATAATATATATTATGAATATATAGAATATATTTTATTTTATAATATATATATTATAAATATATAGAATATATATTATATATTTTATTTTATATAATATATTCTATATATTCTAAATATATAGAATATATAATATATTTTATTATATATAATATATAAAAATACTATAATATGCTATATATAATGCTATATATACTATACTATAGTATATAGCTATATTATATTAAAGAATACTATGCTATAATACTATATATAATATAAATATGCATATAAAATATTATATATTATATATTATATATATTATATATATTCTAAATATATAGAATATATATTATATATTTTTATATACTATATACTATATATATAATCCTATAATATGCTATATATTTAATACTATAATATACTATAATACTATAATACTATACCATAATATACTATACTAAAGAATACAGAAAAGATACTGAATGCTAAAAGATAATAATGAAAACTCCTGACTCTCTCCAGAGTCCTGTCCCAGCTTGACCCTGATTGGCCAAAGAGTGAAAACAACTCACAGCAGAATCCAATGAAACAATCTCCAAACACATTCCACATGTGAGCAAAACACAGGAGAGGCAAATGGGAGAATAATTATTTTCCTTTTTCTGAGGCTTCTCAGCTTCCCAGAAGAAAAATCCTGGGTGCAAAGGGATTTTTCCAGAGAATGTGAATGCCACACGGGAGGGCAGGAAAATCCAACCGGGACAAGCAGGGGTTGTGCCCTTGCTCAGGATTCCTGGAGTGCTGACTCAAAGGGCCCGGCTGCATTTCAAAGGCGTTTGTTGGGATAATGACAGCACCCAGCACCAGGGGAATCCTGCGGGCACCGAGTCAGGATGGGCCCCTGGGAGCTGTTCCCGGCATGGGCAGCACACCTGGGGTGTCCTGCCAGCAGGGATGGACAGGTCCCACCCCATCCACGGGGAAATTCCCTTCCCAGAGCAGCCCTGGCGTCATACTGCTGCCCAAAGAAGATCCTGTGGGGATGAACAGTGTGGCTGCAAAGAGGGGAGGAGGATGAGGGAGGTCTGGAGGTCGTGGCTGGGAAGGAGAAGGTTCTGGAGAGGCACCCACAGAGTTCTGGTAGTGTGGAGCTTGGTGATTTCTGCCCAGACAGGTTAAACTGGGGTTAAACCCACTGGAATATGGGGGAAACAGCCTCAAGCTGCACAAAGGGAAATACAGGTTGGATAGCAGGGAAAAGTTTTTCACAGAAAGAGTGAGAAAGTTCTGGAATGGCTGCCCGGGGAGGTGGTGGAGTCCCCATGCCTGGGTGTGTTTAACAAAGCCTGGATGTGGCACTGGGGGCCAGGGTTTGGTTGAGCTGTTGGGGCTGGGTTGGACTGGATGGTCTTGAAGGTCTCTTCCAACCTTGTGTAATTCTGTGATTCTGTAATAGAGTAGGGATTTATTAAAAGGCCTCAATGATGATCTTGAAGGTCTCTTCCAACCTGGTCATTCTGGGAATTCTGGGAATCTGTGGAAGGAAGGGGCTTTAATGGCAGGGCAGAAGCACTGGCCAGAGCACACAGGTCTCCTCCCCGTGCCCAGCCAAGGCTGCAGCAGGAGTGTCCCCAGCCCAAAAGGTCTCTCTAAAACCATCTCTTCTTTGCTGTCACAGCCCAGAGCATGGATGGTTCAGTGGGGTTTAATATTGGAGCTGGAGGAGCACCCAGGCAGGAGCCTTCCCATGGAGTATCCATCAGAGCTTTCCTGGACTGGGTCTGGGGTTGGTCTTGCAGAAGAGCCACACATGAAAATATCCTTGCCAGCTCTTTCCATCCATCCTGTGCCATCCATTCTCTTTTCCCTTTTGTCCCTTTAAAAGGGACAGGATTTGAGTCCTGTTGTCTTAGCACAAGCTCTAAAAATCCATCAGTTCAAGGGGAGGGAAGGAGAGCTGATGCATTAACTGCCTTGTTCTCAACTCCTAACATAGGGCACGGCTTTAAAGGCAGCCTGGGAGCCAGGGGAGGCTGTTCTGCATCACAAAGGTGCTGTTTGTCCCTCTTGGTGGTTTGTCACCTGCATATTCACAGCCCCTTTCCCATCTGGGTGCTGCTGCTGCTGCTGCCGAGAGGGAGCTTTGCATTTGTAGAGACTGGGCCATCAAAGGAGTCCCAGGTGCCTTTGGTCTCCTCCTCAGCACAATTTCTGTCCTGGTGTCAAACCTCTCAGTTATTCTTCCATGGATTCAGTGATAATTAATAGAAGGGATGCTCTTGCCCTTTCCCAAGGTGGATATTCCTTCATGCTTTGAAATTATTTTCTCCTGTTGCACCTTGGCACTCTCAGGTTTTGCCAGCAAAGTCGCATCAGAGCACGTGGCTGGTTCCCTTCTCACCTCACTCGCCTTGCAAAGGGTTCCAGGTGTCTGGGAGGGTCATTTCTCCTCTCCCGTGGGGTTCTGTAGGCTCTAAGTGTGTTGGAGAAGGCTCAGGGAGTGCCTCAGCTCTTCCTCAAGCTCAGGGCAGGGCAGCCTCTCACATTTCCAGCCTGCCCTGGGGTTCGTCACAGGTTTGGGTGTTATCCAATGGTCTCCAGGCACCATTCCCAGTGTTCCCAGTTCAAACAGGCCTCCCTGTAACGGCATCCAGCCCCCAGATGGGCATGGCCAGGTTCCCACCAGGAGCCCATGCCAGGCTGAGGGGCTGTGACACCCTGAGCATCCTCAGAGGCCTGGCAGGGATTGCTCACAACCCACTGGTGACCTGCTCCTTCCTTGGCAGCAGCTGAGAAAACCCCAGAGCACCTCAGCATGACTCCATGTCCATCTGCAGGCCAAGCCTCAGGTGGAATTCTCTTCACCCACCCCGTGGCTGCAATTTCCACGTCTCCCTCCAAGCCAGGGGCTCCTGGCTCCTTTCTTTGAGGAGAGCTGGGCGCTTTCTCCTGGTGCAGTTCCTGTCTCAGGTGTTTGCTGGAGCCTGGCTGGTGAAGTCCTCTGTGCCAGCTTGGGTGAGGAGACCAGCTCAGAGGTACCTCCACCAACATCATCCAGCTTTGGTCAGAACATACCCAAAACCAAAAGCCTTTGCACACTTGCCCATTTCCTAGTTGTTAAAATCCATCATTTCCATTGCCAGGCATGAGTTCACGTGGGTCAAATGGGTCATGGACTTTTTATCCATCATTTCTCTGTATTTTATAATCTCTTCAGTGCTCGTTGGTGTATTGGAATGGGTGCAGGAGCATTCATGACATCCAGGTTGGTCCTAAAAACCTTTAGACCGCCCCTCTCTGGAAATTCATCTTTTGTCCTGTCTCGGCCCAGCTGCTGAAAGCCTCAGCAGCTTCCTCTGTGAAATATTGAGGCTCTCAATATTTTGGGGTTTTTGAGGGTTTTGCAGCTTCCTCTGTAAAATATTTACTCCTGCCTTTAATCCAGGACACTCCAGAGAGCAAATGCATCCTCCTCGTGCTCTTGGACACATCCAGAGTCCCCCAGTCACACCCACAAGTCATTACCTCCAGATTGTGATAGAACTTTATCTCAAAGCTTCTAAAGGAGAGATTTGAAGTGATTTCCCTGTCCTGACAGTTATCTTGGCAGAGGGACACAGGCACAATGTTTCTGCATTTCAAGAATTCCTCTGACTCTGCTTTGCTCTCAGTGCTCTGAAATCAAACCCTTCCCACCTTTTCCCAGTCCGTACCTCTTATTTCACTTTGCAGGTTTGTATTTCTGCTGGAAGAGGCAGTTTTATAGCAAAAATTATGCACACCCATCTTTCCAGGGCAGTCAGCTTTATCCAACAGAATTCCCAGCAGGGAGAAAAGGCAGAGCCCATCTCTGCTGCAGCTGAGCCTGGGAGACAAATCCAAATTTCTCTGAGCAGAGCAGGAGCTCCTTGTGCTTCCAGAGGGCTTCACCTTGTCTAATAGAGATATTTCCAATATCTAATAGAGATATTTCTAATGTCTAATAGAGATATTTCCAATATCTAATGGAGATATTTCCAATGTCTGATAGAGATATTTCCAATATCTAATGGAGATATTTCCAATGTCTAATAGAGATATTTCCAATATCTAATAGAGATATTTCTAATGTCTAATAGAGATATTTCCAATATCTAATGGAGATATTTCCAATGTCTGATAGAGATATTTCCAGTGTCTAATAGAGATATTTCCAATGTCTAATAGAGGTATTTCCAATGTCTAATGGAGATATTTCCAATATCTATTGGAGATATTTCCAATATCTAATAGAGATATTTCTAATGTCTAATAGAGATAGTTCCAATATCTAATAGAGATATTTCCAATGTCTGATAGAGATATTTCCAGCGTCTAATAGAGATATTTCCAATGTCTAATAGAGATATTTCCAGTGTCTAATAGAGGTATTTCCAATATCTAATAGAGATATTTCTAATGTTTAATAGAGATATTTCCAGTGTCTAATAGAGATATTTCTAATATCTGATAGAGATATTTCCAATGTCTGATAGAGATATTTCCAATGTCTGATAGAGATATTTCCAGTGTCTAATAGAGATATTTCCAATGTCTAATAGAGATATTTCTAATGTTTAATAGAGATATTTCCAGTGTCTAAAAGAGATATTTCCAATGTCTAATAGAGATATTTCTAATGTCTAATAGATGTATTTCCAATGTTTAATAGAGATATTTCCAATATCTAATAGAGATATTTCTAATGTTTAATAGAGATATTTCCAGTGTCTAAAAGAGATATTTCCAATGTCTAATAGAGATATTTCTAATGTCTAATAGAGGTATTTCCAATGTTTAATAGAGATATTTCCAATGTCTGATAGAGATATTTCCAATATCTAATAGAGATATTTCTGATGTCTAATAGAGATATTTCCAATGTCTAATGGAGGGGTGGGAAGCAGGAAAGGAGCTCCTTGAACACTTGCCAAGCCTTCCATTCAGTCTGTCCCTCTGCCCCCAGGAGAACAACAATGGGGCCTGTTGCTAGACAGGGCTGTGACAGAAAATAAATCTAAATCCTCAGCAGGCTGAGGGACACAAGGGAAATTCCCTTTTTTCCCTGAGCCTGCTGTGGCTGGGAAGGAATGGGACAGTGTGGACAGGGAGGAGCCCATCCAAAACCCCCTGAGTGTCAGGAAAATCCCGCTGGGCATCAGACAAGACGTGCAGAATGTACTGGTAGAGCCACAGTTCCTCCAGAGAACACAAAAATCTGGTTCATGCTGTTTTTTGGGGGAGATCTATGATTGGTTTCTGTCCTTCATGGAGGGACAATCTTCCTGAATATTTTACAGTGAAGTTTCCTTCAGAGTTAGTGGTGAGAGAGGAGATCCAGCTCATCTGACACCTGTCAGACATTTACTTTGGGGTGAGGTGAGTCCCATCCCATCCCAGATTCCCAACCATTGCCTGGAAGAGGATCCTGGATGATTGGGACAAAGGTATCTCCCTTTAGACAGGTCAGGTTTGGCTTTGAAACACTCCTAAACATCAGGAGCATCTGGGCATTTTATGTTCTACATAGACATGTGGAATGCTGAAAGGGAATGTTTCCACTGGGGAAATGTGAATCTTTAGTGATAAAATCACCTTTAAAAAACTCTTCACTTGAAGTGCTGGTCTTGCTTTCCCCGGGTGTAAAGGAATTGAGCAAAAACCCCATCTCTCAGAAGGGTTTTTGAAGGGAATTGTGAACTTGCATCTGGGCATTTTATGCCCTACATAGACATGTGGAATGCTGAAAAGAGATATTTCCATTGGAGGACCCTTCAGTGTGAATCTTTAGTGACCAAATTACCTTAAAAAAACTCTTCACTTGAAGTTCCACAGGTGTAGAAGAACTGAGCAAAATCCCATCTCTCAGAAGGGCTTTTGGAGGGAATTCTTGTGAACTTGCATCTGGGCATTTTATGTTCTACACAGAAATGTGGAATGCTGAAAAGAGGTATTTCCTTTGGAGAACCCTTCAATGTGAATCTTTAGTGACCAAATTACCTTTAAAAAAATCTTCACCTGAAGTCCTGGTGTTGCTTTCCACAGGTGGGGAAGAACTGAGCAAAAGTCCCATGTCTCAAAGGGCTTTTGAAGGGAATTCTTGTGACCTTGAATCTGGGCATTTTATGATCTATATAGACACATGGAATGCTGAAAAGAGATATTTCCATTGGGGAACCCTTCAATGTGAATCTTTAGCGACAAAATCACCTTTAAAAATGTCTTCACTTGAAGTCCTGCTGTTGCTTTCCTCAGGTGTGGAAGAACTGAGCAAAAATCCCATCTCTCAGAAGGGCTTTTGAAGGGAATTCTTGCGAACTTTCAATTCCTTGCATGTTCTGGGAGCAGCCATGGAGATGAATTTGATTTGGAATAAGCTGAATTAGTGATCCAGACCAGGATCATGAATGCCAGGATCACTAAATCCATGGGATCGGGTGCCACCCTGATCCCATGGATTTGGGCTGGTGAAGAGCCATCCTGAAGGCCCTGAGGGCAGGGCCCTGCTGTGGATCCCAGAATGGTTTGGGTTGGAAGGGACTTTGGAGCCCATCCAGTCCCACCCCATGCCATGGGCAGGGGCACCTCCCACCACCCCAGGTGCTTCAGAGCCCCATCCACCCTTCTGACACATTCTACTATTTTCTATTGATATATTCCATGATTTTCCCACAGTGAAGGACTCAGGGGCTGGGAAGCTCAGCCCAGCCCATCCCCTTGCCCAAACTGTGCTGAGTTTTTAATCTCTAGAGAAAGGACCTGGCAGCCCAATCTCCATGCCCTGAGAGCTGCTCTGCTACAGCATTAGCAGGGCTGTGGTTGGGTCATGCCCTGGCAAGATTTGCTGCTGGAAGTGCTCAGAGAAAACGAGAGGCTGGGTGGGAAGTGTGGGGCAGCTTGGACACGTAATTTGTGCTTTCTGCCTCAGATTTATCAGTGGCATTGCTGCAGAGTGATCAGTTAGCTGATTTTACTGAGCTGCCCCTTGTCACTGGGGTGCAGTGACTGGCCCATGAACACCCTCAGCTCATCCTGAGTGTGAGGAAAAGTGCATGAGCTCTGTTGCTTTTTTTGAAGTGCTTATTTCCTCTCACAGAACAGGCTGTTGGTTGAGCTATTTTTATTGCTCCCTAATTTTTGTTTTAATTTATTTTTTTATTATTCTTACAGTATGAGAGTGAAATATGGTAGGAGAGTGTCCAAATCTGAAGTAGCTGCTCTGGGAGTTTTCCATTAAAAAAATAAAATTGGCAAAGGGCATGCTGTGCCATTGTATTGATTTTGTGTGGGGTTTTGGTTTTGAGCTTGCACAAAAACAGGGTGAATTGAAGAAAACCATAAACAGAACAAGGAGTTATTCTGTGGGCACTGAAACTGGTGAGTTTCTAGAGGTTTTCAGGCAGGTGTGAAAATGACGCTGCCTGCTCAAGGAGGTGGGACACTGGTTGGTGGAATATGAGGAAGGCTGCCTTAACAAACTGCTACCACCTCTAAAACCTCTAACACCTCTTGCTGGTGTCATCTATAGTAACAGTTCAGGTGATATTTAGGCAAAGAATAGGGAGCTTTTTCTCTCATTCTTTGGCCACATGCCTTCATTATTTTTATGTGTCTTCCCCGAGTTGCAGGATCAGTCAGTACGAGTCCTGCTTTATCTAAAATGCATCTGTTCCACACACGAGGAGGCTGTCCTGGCTGTAGGGAAAGTTTAAGAAGTACAGAGAGAACTGGCTTTAAGCAGCACAGATTTAGCTGTCCATCTCTCAAACACCTTGGGTTAACTGAGCTCCATCCCTCTGTGGGTTTGCAAAAATAGGTGTAACCACATCCACCACCGTTAAATCCAGAAATCACCTCATCCATCCTCACATGCTCCGGGCTGGATTAAATCTGCCTAAATCAGAATCGTGGAGAAGTCCTGGATACGAGCACTCAGTTCACTCTGAGTCACTGCTTACAGGAATATCATCTGCAGAAGGAAGGAGCTTGCTGCATCACTGCTTTTTCCTAGCAGGATGGCTCATGGATATGAGTGGATTGATTGCAAAACCTCAAAGCCACTCGCAGGAGAGGACTGGGGGAAAATTGGGAACTGGGTTTAGCCTGGGAGAGAACGCGGCCCAGACAGATGGGGCAAACAGCCCGGTTGAAAGGGAATAGATAAGGCACATTAGCAGAAGATCGGGGATCAGACAGGGCAATGCTAATTCCGTGGCCACTGAAACCCTTGGTGTAAGTTGCCCACAGGCAATTGGGAAGTCTGTGATCCTGAGGAGCATCGTTTGTCCTGCTGACCCATGTGTAGTCTGGTCTGCTGGTGAATGAGAGAGTCAAGCCCAGCCTAACACAGGCTGTGCCCAGCACAGCTTCCTAACAGAGCCACTAAAACTGCAATTTTTAGTGTCCAAATTCTAACAGAGAGACGAATTCAGGGTTTGTCCTGCTGGCCCATGTGTAGTCTCAGTCTCCTGGTGAATGAGAGGGTCAAGCCCAGCCTAACACAGCAGCTCCCAGCACAGCTGCCTAAAACTGCAATTTTTAGTGTCCACATTCTAACAGAGAAACGAATTCAGGGTTTGTCCTGCTGACTCATGAGTAGTCTCAGTCTCCTGGTGAATGAAAGTATCAAGCCCAGCCTAACACAGGCTGCTCCCAGCACAGCTTCCTAACAGAGCCACTAAAACTGCAATTTTTAGTGTCCACATTCTAAGAGAGAAACGAATTCAGAATTTGTCCTGCTGGCCCATGTGTAGTCTCAGTCTCCTGATGAATGAGAGGGTCAAGCCCAGCCTAACACAGGCTGCTCCCAGCACAGCTTCCTAACAGAGCCACTAGAACTGCAGTTGGCCAGAAAATCTCCAAATTCTAACAGAGAAACTAATTCAGGATTTGTGTAGGCTCTATAGGCTCTATTGTATATATTATTGTATTGTATATATTGCATTGTATTTGTATAGGATTTAAATTTCCAGCCACGGATGCCTTGGTGGTGGCTCCTGCTGCCCCAGCACTGGCACTCAGAATAAATTGAGGAATTCTGTCCTGCAGACAGGCTCCAGAATGGGGCAAACCAGGCTCTTGTTGGATTCTGGCATGCAAGAGCCCATTTTGACAATGCCAAAGGGCGGGCAACCTGCAAAACCTTGATTATCTAATGAACTGCAGACTTTGTGATTAACCAGGGGATGGGGCAATTCAGGAGCTAAAACACATCCTTGGCAGCTCTGGCCGTATTTCTTCTCTGCCCTTCACAAGCCTCAACAAATAGCTGGGTGTCCTGGTCAGAGGAGAAGCAGAAAATGAGAGTTTCCTGCAGGGGCAGCTGCTCATGTCCCATTCCAAGGGACAGTGTGGGCTCACTGAGCAGAGCCAGGAGGAGAAGCTGGACCAGACTTACCTTTGACTCACTGTTTGAAAAAAGAACCAGCAATTTTTGGGTGAGGATAAGAGCCAGGACAGCCAATTTTATTTTTTTTTTAATATGGAAAACTGCCAGAGCAGCTACTTCAGATTTGGACACTCTCCTACCATATTTCACAGCATTAAAAAAAAAAAAAATAAAACAAAAATTAGAGAGCAATAAAAATAGCTCAACCAACAGCCTGTTCTGTGAGAGGAAATAAGCACTTCTAAAAAAGCAACAGAGCTCATGCACTTTTCCTCACACTCGGGATGAGCTGAGGGTGTTCATGGGCCAGTCACTGCACCCCAGTGACAAGGGGCAGCTCAGTAAAATCAGCTAACTGATCACTCTGCAGCAATGCCACTGATAAAGCTGAGGCAGAAAGCACAAATTACGTGTCCAAACTGCCCCATGCTTCCCACCCAGCCTCTCGTTTTCTCTGAGCACTTCCAGCAGCAAATCTTGCCAGGGCATGACCCAGCCACAGCCCTGCTAATGCTGCAGCAGAGCAGCTCTCAGGGCATGGAGATTGGGCTGCCAGGTCCTTTCTCTAGAGATTAAAAACTCAGCACAATTTGGGCAAGGGGATGGGCTGGGCTGAGCTTCCCAGCCCCTGAATCCTTCACTGTGGGAAAATCATGGAATATATCAATAGAAAATAGTAGAATGTGTCAGAAGGGTGGAAGGGGCTCTGAAGCACCTGGGGTGGTGGGAGGTGATCCAGAGCAGGAGTGAGGAGCTGAGGGTTGTTCCTCTCTGTTGCAGGGCTGTGCTGACACACAGCTGAGCTGGGCTCATCACCCTGCACTGCCTCAGAGCTGCACATCCCATCTCAGGTGTCACCCCAGCGTGAGGGCGTTCACAGGGGTCTGAGGATGGGGGAAGAGATGAGGATCTGACTCCATGTTTCAGAAGGCTGATTTATTATTTTATGATATATATTACATTAAAACTATACCAAAAGAACAGAAGAAAGGATTTCATCAGAAGGCTGGCAAGGAATAGAATAATAAGGAATGATAACAAAGGCTCTGTCTCAGACTCTCTGTCTGAGCCAGCTCACTGTGATTGGCCATTAATTAGAAACATCCAACATGGGCCAATCAAAGCTCCACCTGCTGCATTCCACAGATAACCATTCTTTATATTTTGTTCCTGAGGCCTCTCATCTTCTCAGGAGGAAAAGTCCTCAGGAAAAGATTTTTCATAAAGGATGTCTGCGACACCCCAGCTCCCTTTGCAGCCCTCCAGGGAGGGCTGGCACCTCCTGGCTGTGTCTCAGCTCCTCCTTTCCCAGGAGGAAAGGGTCTCTCTCTGCCGGGGCCCAGCAGAACCGAGATGACCAGCTGGGAGCCTGACTCCTGGGTGAGCAAGGTTAGGTCAGATCATTTCATTCCATTGTGCCCAAATCCTCAAGCTCATCCTGTTCCCATGGACAAGGAATTTGTATTTCCTGCAAAAATCTCTCATTTTTTTGGGTTCTGTGGTGTTTCAGGGCACATCTCCCCATGTGTCTTCACCTGTGAAGACACATGGGGAGATGAAGCTTTGTGAAACTACAGAATCACCCGTGGATCACATAGTAAGGAAATCTGCTTGTCCTCAAATTGGCTCCTAGCTACATCAGGCAGAAAGGTGACTGACTCTCAGAAGAAAAAGGTATTTTGTGAGGCACCTTGTTTCTGATGTACAGATGCTGGGCTGCCAAAGCCAACCCTGCATCCACCACAGCTTAGACACTGAAGTTCTTGAGGAGAAAGTGCCCTTGCCAAAGCATCGTTTGTCAAAGATTTGGTCATTTGGACTGGTTTTCTGTAGCCAGCAGTGAGCTGCCAAGTGGAGGCAGCTTGACAGAGAGCACCCTCCAAACTAATCATGGTTCTGATCCCAAAATCCCTGCAGCTGGACTCCTGGGTGAGCAAGGTTAGGTCAGATCATTTCATTCCATCGTGCCCAAATCCTCAAGCTCATCCTGCCCTTGGTTCCCATGGACAAGGAATTTGTATTTCCTGCCAAAATCTCTACTTTTTGGATTCTGTGGTGTTTCAGGGCAGAGGCAGATTCAAGAAAAATGCTCTTGCAAAAGCATCATTTGTCAAAGATTTGGTCATTTGGACTGATTTTCTATAGCCAACAATGAGCAAAAACCCCATCTCTCTGAAGGGTTTTTGAAGGGAATTCTTGTGAACTTGCATCTGGGCATTTTATATTCTGCATAAACATGTGGAATGCTTAAAAGAGATTTTTCCATTGGAGCACCCCTCAATGTGAATCTTTAGAGACCAAATTGCCTTAAAAAAAAAACTCTTCACTTGAAGTTCCACAGGTGTAGAAGAGCAAAAATCCCATTCCTCAGAAGGGCTTTCTGAAGGGAATTCTTGTGTCAAGGTAGAGGCACCTTGACAGAGAGCACCCTCCAAAGCAATCATGGTTCTGATCCCAAAATCCCTGCAGCTGGACTCACCAGCTCCTGCTGCCTTCTGAGCTTCATGTTTTCGTGGTTCTGCTGACCTTGCTGATAGGATCTGTGCAAATTTATTCATACGCTTGTACTGTCTGCTCCTCGAATTCCCAGACTGTTTCTGTTCCTGTGAATGAGGAAGAGTTGGGTTTGTCTCCAATTTCCTTGATCTTGGAGATGTCAGGAAAGGTGCCTGGGATTTTCTTTGATGCCAGAAGAATGCAGTGGCATCAATGTAATGGAAGAAGAAGGAGGGAAGTGATGTGAACTCTGAACTGACTAAACTTCAGGTCTCTGCACAGGTTTTAAATCTGTCTGGGTGCTAAGTTAGGCATGAACTTAGCCTTGGGCATTACTGTGCTAAGTCCGACTTTATTATTAGGAAAATAATAATTCTTTCTTAGGAAAGAATAGACAGAGACATCTCAGGTGTAATTTGTGTAATTTTCAGCCACGTTGACCCTTTTTTTTGTGAAATTCAGGCCTTTGCAAAGTGTTTTTGTGCAGTAAAAGCTGTAATTGCTTGTGCAAAGGGCTCCTTCAGGCCCTGGAGAGGGATCCAGGCTGGGGGCAAGGAGGGGCTCATGGAAGGGTTTCAGATCCACTTCTGCCCTAATCCATCTCTCAGAACTGGTTTCTACATGATCCAAGGCTTGAGCAATCCTGCTGCCTCTTTGTCCCCATAATGATATTTAAACCTCTTTGCCCCATGAGCTTCATTTGGCAGAGGTTCTGAGAAATGTTAGATATCCACAAATCTCACCAAAATGGGCAGTGAAATGGGGTAGAAACGTGAGCAGTGTCCTGCCAGGGGCTGGAGGGTGTGAGGATGTGTGTGTGTGTGCATCCATGCTCCCTGGACGTCCTAAATCCAGACAGAGCAGTCAGTGCTCACCAGTTTCAGTGCCCACAGAATAATTCCTTGTTCTGTTTTTCCGTTTTCTTCAATTCACCCTGTTTCACAGAATTACAGAGCACAGAACGGTTTGGGTTGGAAGGGACCTCTAAGGTCACCCAGCTCCAGCCCCCTGTGATGGGCAGGGATGTCATTCACTGCTTCAGGTGCCTCAGGGCCCCATTCAACCTGGCCTTGGACACTTCCAGGGATGGGGCATCCACAAGCTCATCCAGTACTTCTCTGAGTAAAGAACTTCCTCCTAACGTCTCATTTAAATCTCTTCTCATTTAGTTAAAACTGTTTCTGGTGTCCAATCCCTGTCTGCCCACGTAAAAAATCCCTCTCCCTCTTTTTTTGTAAGCCCCCTTTAGTTACTGTAAGGCCACAATGAGATCTTCCCAGTTCTCCAGGATGAACAATCCCAGCTCTCTCAGCCTGTCTTTGTAGGACGGTTGCTCCAGCCCTCTGATCATCAGAGGATTTCCTTTCCTTTCCTTTCCTTTCCTTTCCTTTCCTTTCCTTTCCTTTCCTTTCCTTTCCTTTCCTTTCCTTTCCTTTCCTTTCCTTTCCTTTCCTTTCCTTTCCTTTCCTTTCCTTTCCTTTCCTTTCCTTTCCTTTCCTTTCCTTTCCTTTCCTTTCCTTTCCTTTCCTTTCCTTTCCTTTCCTTTCCTTTCCTTTCCTTTCCTTTCCTTTCCTTTCCTTTCCTTTCCTTTCCTTTCCTTTCCTTTCCTTTCCTTTCCTTTCCTTTCCTTTCCTTTCCTTTCCTTTCCTTCCCTTCCCTTCCCTTCCCTTCCCTTCCCTTCCCTTCCCTTCCCTTCCCTTCCCTTCCCTTCCCTTCCCTTCCCTTCCCTTCCCTTCCCTTCCCTTCCCTTCCCTTCCCTTCCCTTCCCTTCCCTTCCCTTCCCTTCCCTTCCCTTCCCTTCCCTTCCCTTCCCTTCCCTTCCCTTCCCTTCCCTTCCCTTCCCTTCCCTTCCCTTCCCTTCCCTTCCCTTCCCTTCCCTTCCCTTCCCTTCCCTTCCCTTCCCTTCCCTTCCCTTCCCTTCCCTTCCCTTCCCTTCCCTTCCCTTCCCTTCCCTCCTTCCTGAGATATGATTTATGAGAGGAATGGGCCATGCCAGGAATCTCCTCACTGCTTTGTGTGGCTGAGGAAGGGATGAAGAGGAGGAAGAGATGAAGAGGAGGAACATCCTCCCAAAGGAGGATGAAGGACTCCCATGCTTTGGAGGTCCATGGTTCCCAGTCACAGCTGTGTGCCATTCACTTCTTCCATGGTGGCTGGTGCTGGCAGCTCCCAGTGATGTGTCCTAGAAAAGTCCAGAAGGTTGAACCCCTTCTGTGACAGTTCTGTGGGGTAAAAGAGCATTTATTGTGAAGGAACATAGTAAAATATATAAATATGATTATATGTATGTGCATAGATAGGTAGATCACATATCCCTCTTCTTAGCTTTGGCTCCTGCTCCAAAGACAGTTGGAAGTCATAGAAAATTTTCCTTTGACTGTAACAATCTCTGGGACAACCTATTTATCTTGTATCTTGGGCTCTGAGATCCTTCAGGATCCTACAAGTTGCTTCATACCTTGATTCTTGGCCAGGAAAGTTCTGCTTTGGAGCAATTCCTTTGTCTCATGTCTTAAGACTTTGAGCTCCTTTCGGTCTTGATCCTTCCAGTTGCTTCAACCTTTAATTCTGGGCCAGGAAAGTGCCATGTTTGCTTTGTGTTTATCCTTAACTACCGGGGCAGCTCTGTTCATTTTCTGTCCTTGGGCACTGGGCTGGGTTGCAGGGGTTGAGGTGAAGCCTGGGAGCAGGGAGAGTTTTCCTGTGCTGGGCTGATGCACAGCACATTGTTATCCCTGCTATCAGGGACACAGAGTAATAATATATGGAAATTACAGGCATATCTCAGTCCCATCTCCCCTATCCCAGTGCAGGGCAGAGAAGGAGCCCAGTTAAGGCTTGTACATATCTGACAACGTGCAGCAAAACTTGGCTTGGAGCTGGATGGGGTTTTGGGGCATGCAAAGGCAGAATTGCAGAGCTTTGGTATCCTTCAGAGCTCACAAACATCCATCTGTGCTCCCAGCTCTCAGCTGGGATGGGAGCTCCACAGGCTCCTGGCTGAATCCCCAGGGTTGGCCAAGCCTCAATCCATGTGAATAATTGATTTGGTGGTTCTGGGGAATGGCATAATCTGCTGGTGAGGGTGTGCTGCTGAGATTTGGGGATCTTGGGCTCAAAACCCTGCTGGGATGGAGCAGAGGAAGCTGGTGAAGCTCATTTTCCCATCCCATGGTTGGTGCCATAACCACAGAATTGCTGACTCTGAGTATAAAGGGGACATTGCGTCCCCCACCTTCACTGGATGGGGTTTTGGGACATGCAAAGGCAGAATTGCAGAACTTTGGTATCCTCCTCACAAAATCCATTTGTGCACCCAACTCTTAGCTGGGATGGGAGCTGAGAGCTCCTGGCTGAATCCCCAGGGTTGGCCAAGCCTCAATCCATGTGAATAATTGATTTGGTGGTTCTGGGGAATGGCATAATCCATTGGCGAGGGTGTGCTGCTGAGATTTGGGGATCTTGGGCTCAAAACCCTGCTGGGATGGAGCAGAGGAAGCTGGTGAAGCTCATTTTCCCATCCCATGGTTGGTGCCATAACCACAGAATTGCTGACTCTGAGTATAAAGGGGACATTGCGTCCCCCACCTTCACTGGATGGGGTTTTGGGACATGCAAAGGCAGAATTGCAGAACTTTGGTATCCTCCTCACAAAATCCATTTGTGCACCCAACTCTTAGCTGGGATGGGAGCTGAGAGCTCCTGTCTGAATCCCCAGGGTTGGCCAAGCCTCAATCCATGTGAATAATTGATTTGGTGGTTCTGGGGAATGGCATAATCCATTGGCGAGGGTGTGCTGCTGAGATTTGGGGAGCTTGGGCTCAAAACCCTGCTGGGATGGAGCAGATGAAGCTGGTGAAGCTCATTTTCCCATCCCATGGGTTGTTGCCATAACCACAGAGTTGCTGACTCTGAGCATTAAGGGGACATTGCGTCCTCCACCTTCACTTTGGGAATGGCACCTTAGGGGATGGGCACCTGAACAAATTACCACGAGGTAAGGTAGGGTGTGAACTCATCAGATGCCAGTTTTTCTGTGGTAACTGCCCGTGTGAATGCTCTTTCCCTGCAATAAACACGAGATGGTTCATATTTACCAGGGGGAAGAACGTTCACATGGCTGTTCACATGGCTCACACCCTGGTTTGACTCCCAGTAACTTGGGCCTGTGCCTCTAACCTCAGTACCCTTGAAAAGCCATCCCAAAAAAAAAAGAAAAATCAAACTGCTCTGCTTTACATAAACCACAAATTTTGCCATTTCTTCACTTCAAATTGCAATTATTTCGATTCATCTTTGGTTTGCCAGAAAGGATTTGCTGAGATTGACTCCACTGCTCCTGTTTTGGCAGGAAACTTGAGGTCCTTGAGGTCCTGTGGCCAGGACCAGCCAACAAGGGCAGATAATCTACAGACAGACCACACCAGCTTTTCTTGCCTCATAGTCAGAGACCTTCTGGGCACTGACAGAATATTAATAATTCCTGTTTCTCACAGCCAGCTCCCGAGCCCTGAAGAGATTTAAACGTGTGGAGATATGAATTCAGGCACATAAAAAGCTCTTTAGCCAGTGGAGAAAGGGTGGTGTGGTTGTGGGATGAGCGATGCTCCCAGGTTGCCTTGAGGTCACCAGGTGTTTTCCAAGTGCTCTCCATAGATCTGGGAAATGGTCATGGAGTGTTCTGAGGGAAAGGCCTGGATTTTCTGAAGGAAAGGCCTTGGAGCAGTGGTCTGTGAGTCTTCCAGTGCTGCACAGATAAAAACCTTGCCTGGGAGCAGGCACAGCATAACCATGCATGAGCCCGAGGACTGAGCAAGGGAAAATGTCTTTAAAATATTCCAAGAACTGGACTGAATGTTCCAGTCAAATAAAAATACCCACCAAACCCATAACCCACTTGCTTACGGGCTGGGACTTTGTCTCATGATGATCCCAAGGGCTGACTCAAGTTATCTGAGGCATCTCCTTTCAGGTGAGATGGGGAAGATTGAATTCATCCTCCAGGAAGCCTTCCACCAACTGGGGACAGCTCTGCTCTGAAAGCAGAGGTTTTCTCAGGATGTCCAAGCACTCCTTGAGTCTCCAAGCTCACCAGGAGTGGTATCTCTGCTCTGCTGGGTAACAGAACCTTCCCTAAGAGACCTCTGGACCAAATTCACTTAATTTTAGCCATGTAATGCTCAACTATCTGAGCCAACCATCTTAGAAAGTTGGGCACCCTCTGAGGGCAATTCATCCTTCCTGAGATTGGGATCTCTCAAGTGGATGTGATGAATCACTGTCTGGAGTTGCCTGTCTCTCTCCATCCACTCCAGAAACAACCCAAACACCTCCCTTTTAGACAGGTAAAGTTGGGAGGGATGACTGGGTGCCTGAGCACCCCACAAATATCATTGATGTGATGCCAGTTGGTGTCTGGGAGGTTTTTATCCCTATTTTAAGAGAGGCTGATGAGAAACCTGAGGTGTTTGTCAGGTCCTTGAGCTTCCTTGCTGATTTTGCCTGGAGAAAAGAGGTAAAAGACCAAAATCTTCAAACTCTTCGCATTGAAACACAGTATTTTTCAATTTTTTTTTTCCAGGAAATATTTGCAGTTATTGCAAAAAAATCTGGACTGTCGTAGTTAATAACAAAGAGTATTTTGGGACTTTCATTTTTGGGCTTAAAGTGACATCTGGGTAATGAAGGCCAGAATAAGATTTTTGCTAGGAAATTATGTTCCATGAAAATCCTGTGCAGTGCACTTACATTTTTCTTCTCTGGAACAGCTGATTCTGGCCACTCTGGGGAAGGGTTTCTGACCTCAGGTCTGCAAATTCACATTTTCTTTAGGACTGGAGCATTGTTACCAGCCTGGTATAACCATTTGTGGCTGTGATGGGTATAGCCAAGACCTTGTTGAGCAAACAGCAGCAATTTTTCCTCACTGCACCCTTCGGAGGGCAGCTCATGCTTTGTGACTGGCCAATGGCTGGGTAGAGCTTTGGACAGTGCTTTGCAGAAATATTGAGTTGCTGACAGTGTTTGTTAACTGCAGAATCACAGCAATAATAGAAACACAGAAGGGGTTTAATTGGAAGAAAGGGTTTAATTGGAAGGAACCTTGAAAGTTATTTCAGTTCAACCCCCTGCCATGGGCAGGGACACCTTCCACTATCCCAGATTGGAATATATCCAACCTGGTCTTGGACACTTCCAGGGATCCAGGGGCAGCCACAGCTTCTCTGGGCACCCTGTGCCAGGGCCTCACAGCCAAGAATTTCTTCCTAATATCTCATTTAATCTCTTATCTTTTCATTTAAAACCAAGCCGAGAGTTGATTTAAAAACTTCTCCCCCTGAACTTGTTTTTTTTTGGTAGTTTTTCTGTGTGTCTATGGCTCAGGAGGATGAGATTCATCGTGACAAGTTTTTGTCCCCCAAAATGAAACCTCTGGTCCATAATTTCCATGTGGAACCCTTTGCTAGGGTTCTAAATTGCCCAGAGGGCAATTCCACCCCACCTATTCTAGCCATCTATCTCAGGACAGAGCAAGTTGATCTTCTGTGGCCCTGATGATTCTTTTACAAGGTCAGAGAGGTTTTGGGTGATACCATTAACTGAATTCCTAACTTCAAGGTGTTCCAGAGAGATTAGATGAACTCCATTGAACATGGGTTTCTGCCATGAGCATGTGTGAAATTCCAGTCCTGGTGAATTCAGAGGAGTTTTTTGTTTTTTTTTTTTTTGTTCATATCTATTGAAGTCCTGCAGCCTTGAGAGCCTGTTTAAAGCTGGAATGGTGTGAACTGGCACAGCTCCATAGCCTGGAGGATGGGGACAGCAGGTGACAAATGTCACACTAATGATATTACAGCTCAGAGGTGAACCCTCAGCTCCTCTGTGGCTGAGGAAGCTGCAGGAGCTGCTGCTTGCACAGAGTCAGGGCTTGAGAAGTTTGCTAGTACCTACACGTCCTCCCAAAATCTTAATTGTGCTAATCCTCCAGCAACCCTGACTCCAGGGAACTTTCTAACCACCTTCTGGAAGCTTCCTTTTTGCTCTGCTCTGCTGCAAACCTCCCCAGTGAGAAAGCCTCTGTCTGCAGACTGATTTCATAAGAGCAAGCCTGGGTGTTTCATCAGGCTTTTGTGGATGTGTGCTCAGAGGAGGTGACCTGGAAATGGGGAGGTTTCCCCAGAAAACCCTAAGCAACTGAAGCAAATCCTAAGCAACTGAGGGATATCATCACATCTGATCTCCAGTGACCTCCAGAGCTCCATGGCAACTTGGTTTTCATGATGATTTCCCCATTCTTACCTTTTTGCCAAAAGTGATTACAATTGAGTTTCTAAGTTAGTGCAAAGTTTCAGCTCTGCAAAATTTAAACAGAATTTACCTAATTTTTCTCCAGTTGAAGCATCCGTCTGCTTTCCTGTAACTCCACAATGTCTGAACACCTTTCCCTTTGCTTTCCTGTTCTTTGCATCATGTTCCTCTAGGATTTAAGAAGCTTTTTCATTTGTTGGTGCAGTGCAATCCATGCCTTATTTAGAAAGTCAGAGGGAAAGGTGGGAGCAGCAAGCTCAGCTCTTTAGCATAAAACAGGTCCATATTTCCAGGGCTTTCTTAAAAATACTGACAGCTTGATCCCACAGGTGACTGGGGTCCCCTGCAGCCCTGGATGGGTAAAGTTTAATTGCCAAATATTCGGTGTACAGTGAATTTATTAAAGGCAGAATTAGCCCTGCTTGATGTTTTTGTATCCATCCATCCGTCCATCCATCCATCCATCCATCCACCATCCATCCATCCATCCATCCCACCCCATTCATTCCATCCTGTCCATCCATCCATCATCCATCATCCATCCGTCCATCATCCATCCATCCATCATCCATCCATTCCATTCATCATCCACCCACCATCCATCATCCATCCATCCATCATCCATCCATCATCCATCCATCCATCCATCCATCCATCCATCCATCCATCCATCCATCCATCATCCATCCATCCATCCATCATCCATCCATCCATCATCCATCATCCATCCATCCATCATCCATCCATCATCCATCCATCCATCCATCATCCATCATCCATCCATCCATCCATCCATCCATTCATCCATCCATCATCCATCCATCCATCCATCCATCCATCCATCATCCATCCATCATCCATCCATCCATCCATCCATCCACCCATCCATCATCCATCCATCCATCATCCATCCATCATCCATCCATCCATCCATCATCCATCCATCCATCCATCCATCATCCATCCATCCATCCATCCATCCATCCATCCATCCATCCATCCATCATCCATCCATCCACCATCCATCATCCATCCATCCATCCATCATCCATCCATCCACCCTGTGTTTGTCTCAGTCTGTGAACTGAGTCCCATCCCAGGAAATTCCAGCGTTAGTGATTGATAGTTTGACCCATCTGAAAGTGGGTCTGGGACGTAAAAATCTGTGGGCTCATTTTTTAAGATTGCAGTGAGGATTCCACCACATTTTTCCCCTACTGGGGAAATAGTTGGGCTGAAATGCATTTTTTGAGAAGAACTTTGAGCTGAGATCTTGATGATGTCAACAGGTTGTGAGAATCCATGCTTTCTATTGGGGCGTTTGGCCAGTTGGGGATTCATCAGCTTCGCCACACTTCAGGTCTGCTTCTGAGCTGAGTCTGGTTTCAGTGAACTGGTTCCCATTTCACTTCCAAATTGGAAAAAATGCTTTGTATAATCCAAGTATCTGGTTGGGAGTTTGTAATTTCAAGAATACTTGGAGCAGATAATTCCAAGAGTGTCCTATGGACCCTCTGGATCACTGGAGGTCTGGAATGAAGCATTCCTGTGCTCTGTCCCAGGCTGGTGAGGTGAGCAGGACCCTGCTCATGGTCACAACGCTGCTGATCACATCTGTCTTGGGAGCAGAGAGCAAAGGTGGGATGGGAGGGTAAAACTCAGTGTCTGCCTTGAAAATTGTCTCTTCTAACAGTAAAGAGGTTGAGTTTGTGACTTAGACCTGACTGGGCTATCATGGCACCCATAACTAAAGATCTTTGGTGACATTAATTAGGTGTTTCCTGCCTCAGAAGGAAAAGTCCTATTTAGGACCTATTTAGTCATTATTATTATTATTATTATTACTATTATTATTATTATTATTGTTGTTGTTGTTGTTGTTGTTGTTGTTGTTGAAAGTCCTATTTAGTCCTATTTATTCAACTTAGCTAAAAACTGATTTATTTGTGAGAAATAAATGCTTTTTACTGTTTTCTCCTCAGCACAGCCCTGTGGTAAGGGATGCTGGCTGCTCTGGTGAAACAGACCTGCTGCTCTTTGATACAAGCAGCTTTAATGCTTTAGGCTGGAAAAAAACAAGGAATTTAAGGTTTTTTTTTAATTGTTACCACTGTTAGGTTTGTACAAAGTGGAGGGCTTTGGAGCAATACTGAAGTCCACCTTGTCGTGGCACCTCCCAGCACGGAGGGGCATCTCTGTGACCTCTCCCTCTCCTCAATACAACTTTTAGTCAGTTTTGTACTGCCCGAGGCTTTGGGAGAAATTAGAATCCAGGTCTCAGGGTTTGCCTGCGTGTGGAAGTCCTAGCAAATTAAAGTCCTGATCGAGTTTCTGCGGTGCAACAAGTTACCACACATCAGCTGACCCCTGGTACCTGTCTGTGTGTTCACTAGCCTGCAGCTAGTGAGGTAATTAGACTTTGCTTACCCACAATAAAAAAGGGTTAATTTAAATCACATTCGCCAGCATTTGCTGTAGGCTAGGGATTCACATTTGTAGGATTGCTGTGGGTCAGCTAGCACCAGGGAGTAATTTGAGCTCCTCTCTTGCTTGACCATGAGATTGAGACCTAAGTGGGATTTGTTGTGGTGTCTGAGCAGTGATTCCTTCAGGATGTGCTCCAGGACATCCACACTCAGGCTTCTGCAGCAGAGACATCTCTTCCTGTCTCCTCGACAAGGTGGAGAAAGGGGTGATTGTAGTGAGACATGATTCTTACCCTAAAGATCTTTAAAAAAAATGGGGTGAAAACACCTTGAACTGTGCCCTTAAATGGTGTTTGTTAATTCTCTTAATTGCTGAGAGGGAAAGCTGGATGGCTGACTCAGATGGAGAGCACTCCATGCCTCCTGGAGGTCATCAGCTGGATGACAAATGGATCTCAATGGACAAATGGATGACAAATGGACCTCCCATTACAGTTTTATCAATCAGTTTTGTCACAGATGATGAGGATCTTGTACCATCCACCTGCCTCTCAAAAGCCCTCAGGTCTCCCAGAGATCCCATGTCGAACCTGCTGATATCTCAGAATCTGTGGCCTAAATTTGGAGCACCTTTCAAAGGAGAATTACTGACTTTGAGGTATTCTGATGCAGATTATTCAGCTGCTGCTGCCTGTTTGTGTTTCAGGGTTTGTGAGGGACAGGTAGGAATGTGCTTCCACCCCTGGTTCCTCTGCTATGGTGTCCCATGTAGGTAAATCATTAGTGATTTCTATACATTTTATAGGTGTTCACGATGACTCAGAGAGCTGAGAATTCTCTGCAGGGTGCAATTCCTGCCTCCATGTGAGCCAAAATCATAGAACTGGTCAAGTTCCAAGGCACTGAGTGCACAGGAGATGAATGAAGAGGCTTTGAGCTCAGAAATAATGACACAAGCACTTATTTACTCTTTCAAATCAGAATCTTTCAATAGCCTGTACAATGCTGCCAGTTTCCCTAACATAGATAACCTTTTCCAAGTTTCCTTCCCTGATACAGATAGTCCTTTCCATAATCTCAGTTTTGGGATTCCTAATTTCTTGTACAATGCTAGGCAGGGAAAAGGACTAAAAGTGAATTCCACTATTTCTCTGTGAAAATAGTGAATTTCCAAAGAGAACAGTGATAACCCTCCCTGAGAGTTTGATACATTTGGCTGAATGCAGGTGATTAAAACCATTTGAGATTTCCCTGGAGTCCATGTGCAGCTTTTCCACAGGTCCCTCATGATCTTGTCTTGTGTAAATATCTCTCAGAAGGGTTTTCACATGGAAAAAATTAGGAAATATTTAGCTAATTGAATTGATTGCTGAGTTTCAGATCCAGATATTTTTATTTGGCTTTCTACCAGAGTGATCCAAGGGAGTGATCCGAGTCAGTGGAGGTTTTTAAGTCTCCCTGTAGTTGTGTAGGCAGGAGTGTGCAGTGCCATCCAAAGGGGTGCTTTGTGTCACCCCAGGAATCCACACGATTTAGGGAGCCAGGCTGGAGCCAGGTGGGTGCTGGAAAGCAGCTCAAATGGTACTCAACACACCTGTGCTCAAGCAGTTGAATTCCAGCCTGAGAATTCAACATGTGATAAACTATGGGAGGGGGGGAAAAAATAAATATCCAGAGAATTTCAAGCAGGCGAGTACAATTTCTCCCAAAAGGCAGCTCTTGGGAGGTTTGCTTTGGAATGTCTGCTGCCTGGCTGGAAATGCTGTTATGTAAAGTAAGGCCAGCTAACTTCTGTGCAGCAGTGAAGGTTTATCCAGGGAATAATGGGAATGATGGCTGAGAGCTCTGCCAGCCTGGCTGTGGAGCTCTTGGCCATCACAGGGAGCTGTTGATCACGGAGACAGGGGGATGAAATACAGAATTAGGGAATTCTGGAATGTTAAGGGGTGGGATGGGTGTGGAGGATTATCCTCCAGTCCCAATCCCCCCTACCATGGGCAGGGACACCTCTCACCAGGCCAGGCTGCTCCAGGCCTTTCCAGCCCAGCCTTGAGAACTTCCAGGGCTGGGGTATCAACAACTTCCTGGGGCAACCTGAAAACAGGAAAGAAAAGAATGACCAAAATATGAAAGAAAAGAATGAACCCTGTGTTTTGGTTCAGCTAATTTGGGTCAGGTTGAGCCAATGCTCAGGGAAGTGGAAGTTCATTTGATGTGTGGCGGTGAAGGAATCCCACACTTTCCTGACACTGGTAGCCTACTACCTGGCACTGACCCTAAATTGACTTTAAGTAGCTCTCACTTTCAAGAGTAATCGAGTAGCACTGATTTAGATCTGGGTCTGATTATTGTTGGAGAGGAAAATTAAGGTGTTTGTCTTACCTAGAAGGATAAGTCATGGCGTTACACGGGATAATCTTCAATTTACTCCCAGAAGCAGCTGCACCAAAGGCAGGCAGGTTATCAAAGCACTGAACTTCCTTTGCAACAAAAAAAAAAAAAATGCATCATCCTCAGATGACTGATTGCAGCAGAGCTGCTGTGGCTTGACACGTTCACAGCCCTCAGCAGCCCTGCAACACCTGTGCATGACCTCAGCTTAATCCAGAGTCAAGGGCAAAGGAAGAGATTTAAGCCTCGCCGTCTTGGTGGAGGCTCGGAGCACACACGCATGGACAGTTGCAGCAGCTCTGCTGGCAGGCAGCAACTTGTGAATGACTTGATCTCATTCATTGTGTGCCAATACCTTGCTTCTCGTCACCTTGGTGAGCAAACAGAGGCAGGCAGAGCCGCGGCCTCCGCGTTTATGGAAAGCGTTGCTGTGCCGACGTTCGCACCCGCACGCGGATCCATGGCAGGGAACGGGCTCTGCACGGGCACACAGCCCTCAGCTAAGTCTGAAACGAGGGGTGACAGGCCAGCAGAACCCCCAGGAGACACATCCCAGCCCAGGATGGAGCTGGTGGGGTGATAGAACACACATGGACCGCAGGGCTGCCGTGCTGATGCGCACACCCGCACGCAGACCCATGGCAGGGAACGGGCTCTGCACGGGCACACAGCCCTCACCTGAGTGGGAAACAAGGGGTGACAGGCCAGCAGAACCCCAGGAGACACATCCCAGCCCAGGATGGAGCTGGTGGGGTGATACAGCACACCTGGACCACAGGCTCCATCCCCTGCCCGTGCCAGGAAGGTGTTGACAAACTGGAGGGCAAAGAGCCAGAGGGATGGAAGGACTGATGCTGATGGGCAAAGATTGGCTCTAGGTGCTTATCTGGGCCAAAGAATGAGAGGATAATGGCTCTCAAACGTTTGTCAGTGGTATGTGTGGGAAATGGATTTATAGAAAATTCTTAAAGTTTGATAGAAGGTTTACATGTATGCAGTAGGGGAAAGCAAGGAGGGATCGCTCTGCAGGGTACCAGGAGGACAGCTTGGAGAAAGAAAGAAAGAAAGGGGAATACCAGTGAAATATCAGAGAAAACAACTTGCCTGCCTGCTCTAGAATCTACAATCTACAATCTAGAATTTACAACCTGGACTCTAGAATGACAGTGTAGAGGAGTGATGTTAAAATGATGAAAGTATCATTGTTTGATTTATTCAATGTGATCCCAGGCAAGACCATGGGAATGTGTGATGGAGGTTTCCATTTTATGGCTGGGTGGTACCAAATGAGTGATGTTTTACTGGAATTCAGTCAGGGTTTATCTTCAGCTGGTGAGAACCTCCAGAGGTGCCCTGACTTCAGTGAAGCTGTTGCAGAATCCAAAGAAATGGGAGAGGCGATGGAAGGGGTGGAGTTGAGGATATGACTGGATGGACTCTCCAGGCATTTATCTGTGCCTCGGCCTCAGGACTTGGGCATTCACTTGTTTGGATACAAAATGGTGAAATTGCCAATTTGTGGCTTTGTGTACCAGGGATAACAAGCTGTACAATTATAACTTCCCGCCGA
Organism: Molothrus ater; assembly: GCF_012460135.2. Lineage (NCBI taxonomy): Eukaryota > Metazoa > Chordata > Aves > Passeriformes > Icteridae > Molothrus > Molothrus ater. The sequence continues at coordinate 2,295,091 of NC_050478.2, forward strand.
CTGCATTAGTTTGCTGTGACAAGGTTTGAGTGCCTTCAAGTTAATTATGAAATTTATCTTCTAGCCTGATCAGTCACTGTGCCCACACATCCTTCCCTCTAAACTGGAGAGGTGTGGATTTGACAGGAGGATTGCTTGGTGTCAGGGATGGGTTGGATGGTCACATCCAGAGGGTGGTGGTCAGTGGCTCAGTGTCCACTGGGATCCCCCAGGGGTCTGTGTGGTATCCAGTGCTGTGTAATTCCTTTATCAGGGCCGTGGATCAGTGGCATTGAGGGAACCCTTTGCTAATAACACCAAGCTGAGTGGTGCAGGTGGCACTACAGGGACCTGGACAAGCTCCAGAGATTCAACAAGGCCAGGACAAGTTCCTAGAAAACCTGGGAAAACCCTGGGATCAATCCAGGCTGGGGATGAAGGGATTGAGAGCAGCTCAGGGGAGCTGAATTTGGGGGTGCTGGTGGGGGAGAGGCTGGACATTCCCTGTCCATGTGCACTGGGACCAGAAATCCAGGGCTGCATCCCCACAGGTGAGGGAGGGGATGCTTCCTCTCTGCTCCCAGGAGCCCCCACCTGGAATTCTGCACCCAGCTCTGGAATCCTCAGCACAGGAGCAGGGCCAGAGGAGGTCACAGAGATGCTGAGAGGGCTGGGGTTGCTCAGCCAGGAGAAGAGAAGGTCGAAGGAGACCTTAGAGCAAGAAGGATGGGCACAAACATTTTAGCAGGAGCAGCTGAGATAGGACAAGGCTCATTGTTTTTAAACTAGGGAAGGATTGATTCAGATTAGATGTAGGGAATGCATTTTTTATGATGGGAGTGGTGAGGCACTGGCACAGGTTGCCCAGAGATGTGGATAACCCATCCCTGGGAGCATTCAGGGCCAGGCTGGACAGGCTCTGAACAACCCCACCTGCTTGAAAATGTCCCTGATCATGGCAAGGGGGTTGGACACAGGAACTTGTGCCTTCCAACCCAAACCATTCTGTGACTCCACAAATGGGAATTCTCTCACTTAGGTTGCCATAACTGAGTTGTGATTGAGTTGCTGCCTGTGAGAACCTTTCCTTTCACCAGGTCTGTGGGTGAATAGTCAGGCTACATTTAGGTAATTACATTTTTAGGTGGTTTATGTTCGGTGAGATGGGTCCTACCTGAGCTGCAAATGAGCTTTTGGGAAGCTCCTGAGTGCATGGAAACAGAGAATCCTTTGTCAGAGCCCCTCAGCTCAGGTCAGTGCTCTCTTTTAGATTTTCCTGAGTGGGGATGAGGTGAAGAATTGATCTTGTGCCGCTCAGAGGAGTAGGACACAGATATTCCCCTCCTTTGGGCACACCCTCGGTGTGTGAGGTGGTCATTTCTCAACTCCCCATTATCACAGAGTGTGAGAGGGCTGTACCCACAACAGAGGTACAAAGACTCTCAGGATCAGCATTGTTTAAGGACTGTGCTACTTCTCTCTTTAGCACCCTGCTGATAAGGAACCAGCATGTTCCTCAATCAAAGATCTGGTGTTTAAGAAGATGCTCCTCACAGAAAATGGCCTAAAATGCACATAAATGTAGCAAACAGTCAGGGTTTATTGATTGGCCTGGCCAGATACTGGTAGGAGAAGGGCATATGGAACTTGCAAACTAATTTTTGGGGGTCTCCATGAGTGTGATGGAATGCCAGTGTGCTCTTGGCTGTGGGGTTACATCAGATCCCCGTGTGAATGCAGCTGGAAGGAAGGAGGAAGGGTTTTGCCATCACAGCCAAGGTGGGGTTGGTATCCTTAGGGACACACTAAATGCTGTTAAGGACCTGAGTGCTGGCTTTCTGAAAGTCCAGGAGTGCTGTTTGTCCCCACCTGCCATCCCAGAGAGCTGACAGAGGTCCCTGGGTTCCAGCAGCCTTGCCATGGTACGCCCTGTGCTGCTCCAAAACCCCTCGGGATGAGATTTGGGCAGAAAGGACAGAGCAGGGATGAATTGTGTCTGTGCTGAGCTCCTTCCAGCTGAGACTAGCTCGGGAGGAGGATCTCACCCTTCCCATCCAGCTGGCAGCCAAACCCACCCAGGGATCTCCCCACTCCTCATCCCAGCCCTGGCTGGACCTCGTGGCTCACTGCACAGGGACCCTCGTGGTCCTGGGGCAGGAGGAGCTCCATGAGGTGAGTCAAAAAATGGAGCCTCCACCCTGTTGGCCAAGCTGTGCTGAACTTGCTGATTTTCCCCCATACCTGAGTGGGAAATGAGGGGTGACAGGCCAGCAGAACCCCCAGGGGACACATCCCAGCCCAGGATGGGGTTGGTGGGGTGATAGAACACACCTGGACCGCAGGGCTGCCATGCCGACATTCGCACCCGCACGCAGACCCATGGCAGGGAACAGGCTCTGCACGGGCACACAGCCCTCACCTGAGTGGGAAATGAGGGGTGACAGGCCAGCAGAACCCCCAGGGGACACATCCCAGCCCAGGATGGAGCTGGTGGGGTGATACAGCACACCTGGACTGCAGGGCTGCACGCAGACCCATGGGAGGGAACAGGCTCTGCGCGGGCACCAAACCCACCCAGGGATCTCCCCACTCCTCATCCCAGCCCTGGCTGGACCTCGTGGCTCACTGCACAGGGACCCTCGTGGTCCTGGGGCAGGAGGAGCTCCATGAGGTGAGTCAAAAAACGGAGCCTCCACCCCGTTGGCCGAGCCGTGCTGAACTTGTCTCAGCTGGAAGCCACTGTTTGCATGTTTTCCCATAGCTACTGGAATCTGTTTGATTCCAGGCTGAGGTGTGACACGCAGCTCCCCAGCTCCTGGATGGGAGCTGGCCCCGTGGATTTGGATTGTCTCCCAGGTGCTGAATTATCCAAGGGAGAAGCACGTTTTTCTTCACCTTGGTGGTGTGGTATCTCAGGATTGGGGGTTTGTGAGGAGTTAAGATCTCAGGCATGCAACATTTGGGGCTGAAGAAATCCTTTTGCTCAGTATTGACCCAATACCTCCTCTCACAGCCCCAGGTGGGAGCTGTGTCAGGCACATGGCAGGAGCTCTGCCATGCCCCAGCATTCCCCAGATTCCTGGGTCATTAAACAGCTCTGAGAAGCTCCAAGGTTATTATCAATTATGCTGGTATCTAGATTAGTCCCTGCTCTGCCACCTTATCAGTAACAAAGCCATAAAGCTGCCCTTTGGGATTCTTATCTCCTCACTTGGATCAAATCCCCAGTCTTGGTTGCCCACTAAGCTGATCTCATCTGCACAGAGTACCCAAAAGCTGCCAGCAGCTCTGCAAAGGGCTCAGGCTGTAAAACCATGACCAGAATCCTGATTTACTCGATCCAAAGCCCTCTGCAGCCAGCTCTTTCCAGGAAATACTGATTTCACTCAAAGCTCACTGAAGTGATGCACTTCCAATGAAGGGAACTGGCAAAATGCTTTTTGATTTCCAATCTTCAGGAGCTGAGCTCCAGGTGGGGACAGCCTGACCACAATTCCTTACCTGTCTCTGTGAAAAAGAGGAGAAATAGCAGAAAAAACAACCTGAAGAATGATATTATCCAAAATTATAGGTTTGACTTGGCTGCCCCACTGTTTTTTTTCCCCCTATCCTAAAAGAGCCCCACAAACAGAAGCTCCCAAGTGGTTTTAAAGGGGAGCTGATAAAAGTAATAATTACTTTGTACATTACTAATGATGTACAAACCACATGCAACAGTGGCTGAATTCAGAAGTTGAAAGGGAGTATGAGGCTGAGGGATCTGATCTGGGTCAGTTTGTGTGATTCTCTTAAGGCAAATCTGCTCAAGGCTTTTGTGAGCACCAAATCTTAGACAATTTTTGTCTGAGTCTTCCCTGGGTTCCTACCTGTGCTTTCTTCTGGATTTTTCCTGTTGGCCATCATTTAAGAAGCTGCAGAAATAGAAAGAATGGGTGAAAATATGTTAAATGTACACATTGTGCAAAAACACAACTGTGTCACCTCCCTGCTCTCATTTCCCATCTCAGTTTATTGTTTTGGGCTCCCCTTGGAGTCAGCTCCATCCAGCTGGAGAGGCAGAGGCTTCCTGGAGGTCTTTTTGTTGGAAATCTCTTACTCTGGAATAGATTTTGGATCAGGCTATGGATCAAGCCTCCCTCCTGCATGCCAAATTTTGTCTGCTCCTGCTAGAGCATCCCTATAGATCTTTGTCAATTTAGCAACTGATATGAAAACAGTAGTTTTCATTAAAAACAAGTTTTTAATTAAATATCTCAGTGGATAATTTTAGTTGGTAAAGCAGAGCTGAACACAGATTTATTGGAAGTTTGACCTGAGAGGGGTTTAGTTGCTTTTGGTTCTGGTTTACTTATTTATTTATTAAAATTCTTGGACATTTTCATGGTTTTAAATGATGGAAATCTTAAAACACTTGGAGCAGCCATTTCTTCAGAGCAGGGTCCAATGTGAAGCACCTAACACAGGGAAACCTGGGTCATGCGTGGGATTACTCATTTTCCTTGCATTAAATCTAATCCTTATGAAAACTTTCCTTGAGCCAAACACTTAACCACATGTTTAAGCACGTGGGACATCCTGTCCTTACATTCTTGCTTGTGTCTCATTGATCCATCTCTCAGGGTAAATCAGGAACAAATGGAATTGACCCAGGAGGGGGGAAAAGGAAATTTCCAGCCCCTCACCACCTGCCCTATTTCATAGAGTGAGTTGAAAGGTTGAAAACTTAAAAAAAACCTCAGATCAGACAAGACTTGAGTGGAAATGCAGAAAACAACAGCGTTTGGTGTTGTTCCAGAGATTAAAAGGATAAAATTTATTGATGAAGTGGGGAGATTCCTAAATAGAAGTAGAAGTGAAGCCTCCCTCACTCAAAATTGTGTTTATAGGCTTACCACAGTGGAAGTGAGGTTTTCATAACCACTGACAAATACCTGGTTATAGGCAGAGACTGGATGTGCACCTCTGGAGCTCTTCTAAAGAACACCCACCCAGTGATCCATCAGCAGTTCACCACTGAAATATAGCTCATTCATTAATAATCCATCATCTACGTGTCAACAGCTTTGTCCTTAATTCCCTAATGGAATGGCTGTTTCCATGGATGGGAATGGTGATATTATTCCCACTTCACAGGCAGGAAATTGAGGCAAACCAAAATGCCCCCAGCCCACAGTCCCATGCTCACACCTTAATAACCACATCACCTTCTCTTCTAATTAAGGTAATTTACTGATAGAATTGATCCATGTGCACACTGGGATGATCATTATCTCCACTCTAGTGTTGGGACAGTTTCATAACCCACCCAATCTGTCAATGCTGAAGGTTCTCCATCTCCAACAAGAGGGCTGAGAATTTTTTGTTACTCGGTGCTCAGGAGGTTCCTATGTGTGCTTAATCCAGAATTGGGACCCTGAAATTGAAATTATCACTCTTAAGGTAAAACACACACACATACACCAAAAAAAAAAAAAAAAAAAATTCTGGGGAAAATCTGCTGCAGTTCTGATTGGCAGTGTTTGATGATTAAAAACATGATTCATCCAAAAACAACCCACGCCTTGCAGTCTGTTCCCAGAGCTCTGGCGCCAACCAAATTCTGGGTACCCAAGAGACATTTCTGTCCTGTCACAGCAAGCAGCATGGGAATTGCAGCAAAGGCAATCCCTTCCCCTGTGCTTTCACAACACTGGGGACCCAGGGTCCAGTCTCACTTACAGGAAAGCCTTGGGTGCCAAAGCCTTTGTTGAGCAGGATGCTGCTGCACAATGAATGAAAGGGCCACAGCTGAGGTGTTCCCAAATGGTTTTTAGTTGAAGACCCTTGCTGATAAGTGATTAGATGCTCTCAACAAAAGGTGGTGCTAAAAGGATCAAGGAGGAAAGTCGGTGCTGAGTGGGAGCAATTTGCTGCTGAGAATCAACATCCTTATTCCTGTAAGGCTGGAGAAGGCTGCTAATTCCAAGGCATAAATCCCTTTGAGGCTTGCCACATCCCCGGTTTCAGCCGACGCTGGGATGGGTTAAAAGCAGGAGGGGCAGCATTGTAAAGCCATGATCTTATCCAAGCCTCATCCAGCTCGCTATTTATATGGTTGTAGATATATTGCATCCCATTGTCTAAGGCAGAACGTGGTGCTCAGCCCTTTGAGGGCTGGTGGGGATTGCTCCTCTGATCAGGGGATTTTACAGCACTCGGTGATAGGGGACTTTGTGGCCTGGAGCCGTGGAACATCTCAGCCTGATCGTGTCAGATTCCTTCCCGAAAACAATGAGGGGCTTGAGTCACTACCTGGGTGGGAAACCTCCAAGGAAATCTCGGTATGACTCTGTATCTTCAGGACCATTAGGACCATGAGGGCTACACCTGGTGGCTCCTTTGTCAGGTCTAACAACCCCTGTTTGAGTTAGAGCATTCAAAGAGATGACCTGGGTGGCATTTCCTAAAATTCCTGTGGCTCACATTCAGACCTCTTAAACCTCAGTGGAATTTATTGGAAACCACTGTAATGTCAAAGATCAAGAAAGGAATGAATAATTCAGGTTAAAATTCTGGTTTTGAGCACCTGAGAGAAGTTTGGTGATATTCAAAGTATCTCTGTGTGTGACTTCAGTCCCATGTCCAATATCCTCCTCTGTGAAGGGAAGGCTGATGTAGCAGATGGTATGGGTCAGTCATTTCTCTCAGATTTGGGTATCCTTCTGCTTTTCTAGGATTTCCCCAGCTTTTCAGTACATCTGGATGTGGCAGTTTGGGTCCTGTCCTGATGCCTTGTGCAGGCTGACCCAGAGCAGAGGCTGGACAGAGCTAAAGAATAAAGCAGGGATTTATGGAAAGGATCTCCTCCATGGATGCACCTTGGGCAGCACCAGAGCCCAGCCAGGGCTGCACCCAAGATGAACCAAAATGGCCCAAAATGCACCAGCGCTCCCGGGGTCTCTCCCTGGGATCAGTTCTGCTCCATTTGCATCTTGCAGTTCATTGTCCCATTCCAGCTTTAGCCCCTGCAGTCCCACCCTGCTTGTTTTTCTCTCTCCAGCCCACGGGGTTTGTGCTCTTGGGCTGAGATTTGGATCATTTGTCCTTGGTGCCCAGCTGGAGCAGGAATTGTTTTGTCTCCCTGCTCTGTGCACAGAGCTCAGCATGCCCTGATGTGAAGCTCAGACCCACACACTAAAGCAGCACAGAATCTGAAAATAGAAAAGCCAAACCTGAGGCATCAGTCCTCCCCTGTGCTGGGTTCTGGGTTATTCCCTCCTCCTTTGGGCTCCCTCTCCAGCACTGCTGTGCTCAGCATTCCCATCCTGGGCGTCAGTTCCCAAATCCCCACATCCTTCTGTGGGTTTTCCATGGCTCCTGTCACCCCCACAAGCCTGGCCTGGCACCTGGGCCATGGAGGTGGCATTGGGTGGTGACATCCTGACCCCTCTCTTTGCGCTGCTGCCCTGCCCGTGCCCTTCACTCTCACCCCTCTGATGTTCCCACATCCTTCAGGCTCTCTCAGTGATGATGATGTGGAGTTTTTTGGGCTGTTGGTAAGAAGGTTCAATAGCACTGAGGCAATCTCATGGAGTTCCAGTTAAAACCAGCTTTGTTTGATGGCAATTGCTCAGCAGAGTGACACTGGAGAGTTGTCAACTCCCCACGTATTTCTTTTGTACTATGCTGATCCTAAATATCACCATTTTGAATTCAGTATTCCCTCTTTTTCTTTATATTCTGACTAAAAATACTGTACCAACATCACTTTTATCACCTCTGTTTAACAATCTCATTTAAAAATTGCACAAAATTAGTTTTCCATAGAACTGTGGTTACCACCACTAATTATATGACAATTTTTCCATCCTCTGTGGGTTCAGTCTTGTATCATCCAATTCCCTTTTGGGCCAGATAACAGACTTACAGTTATCCATTTGCGCTTTAACAACACAGTGGATTCCTAACCTATTTGGCATTCTCTTGTTTTCCATCATCACTTGGAGATTTATTACAAATGTTAACAGTAGTTACCCAGAAATATCCAAGATTCCCTTCCTTCTTTATCTCCTTGTTTATCTACAGGAGGTTAATACATTATTAGGGACTACAAATGTGTGTTTGAATATCTCTGTATGTTCTCTAACAACACATTTAACAATTATTTATAGGTCATCCTCATGTTCTTAGCACTGATGACCATGGATTATCCACTATGGGCTTTCCTTATCGCTTATCTGCCTTTTCTTTGTCCTAATTTATATTCACAATTTCCCACTCTTCTCACCTGTGCACAGAGGATTGGGGTGAGTGAGATTCATGAGCAATGCTGGGAGCTGATGGATGAGTTTTAAACCTCCCCATGGGATTTCACCTACATTTATTTTCTTGCTTTTTTGTAAGAGCAAAGGTGATTAAGGAAATTGCATTCACTTTTCTTAAACTTCTCATGCTCTACCTGGGCAGATTTTTCTTTTAACCCCCCTCTGTAATTCAGTGCTCCTGGATCACAGTCCCAGTAGAATCACTGATTCCTCAGAACCAGCAAACATGACCTTTTGTTTTTAATCATTTACCAAACAAACAAACAAAAAAAAAGCTTTCGAAACTTTTTCAGACCCTTTCCAGCCCCCTGTTGTCATTCTGCCTTTCAAGACCTTCCCTGTTATTTATGATTATGCCTTAGCAGTTGCCAGTTCCAAGGAAAGTGGAAAGGTTCCTTGTCCTGAGCACCGTGTGTGCACATAGCAAGAGACAGTCCCTGCCCTGCAGCACTTCAAATCTAATCTAAAGAGACAGAAAAAAAGGTGGGTGAAATGAAGAATTATTAGTATGGCACGATGTTAGCAACTCCTTACCCCGGATCCCTGGCAGCTTTCCAGCCCCCAAAAGGACAGGAGTGCAGGTATTTCTGTTCAAGGTAAGAGCAGAGCAAGGGATTTTTTTTTTTGTGGAGGAAAGTTCTCCACCCTGATTTTGCCACAGAGGAAGGGGATTTTTATTCTGGGAATTTGGCACTTTTGAAGCAGGGGTCTACCAGAGAAGAGACAATGGCTGTGAGCAGCTGCTGAAGGCTCTCCCGCTGCTGTGTCAAAAAAAAAAAAAAAAAAAAAAAAAAAGAGAAATAATAGAATCCACATTTCTGCAGCTGGGAAACTGAAGGGAGCATTCCCCTTCTCCCTGTCGAGATTTGACATGTGTGGACACAGACAAGGAGTGGGGTTTGCTTAGGCAATGCACCAGTGCTGACTCCTGCTATTCTGCTCACTGCTCTTCGCTTTCTCCTTACTGCTGCCTCCCATCCTACCTCATTCCTGGCCCCTTCTCTCTTTCTTTCACCCCTTCATGTCCTGCCTGAGTGCAGAAAATGAGCTTTTTTACAGCAGGAATCATCTCCCTGACACTTCTCCACCGAGCTCTTAGCACAATGGGAGCCCTAATCTCAGAGTCAGGTTCGAGGCATAATAGTAATAATTATTGTTGTTATCGTTGTAATAACAATGATGGAAAGATTTAGAGAAAGCAGGGGGGAAAAAAATGTTGCTAACAGCAAGGGAAGATTACCCTGATCCTGGAAAGAGGTGTGTATCAGCAACTTTTAATCACCAGATAGGCTTCCTCTTCCAGGGTGGGGTGATGCAGGAGTCTGGGAGCTCTGCTTGTGTTCCCTGATGGAGCATGTGCTGGGAGCTGTGGGATTGGATCAGTCAGGGTGCAAAAATGGGTTTTCCTAAATTCAGGTGCCCAGAAAGTTGGGGAATGGACTGCAGGCATCTGTCCAGGTCCGTCAGCAGACAGTGGCCTGGACCTCATGGCCAGAGAGGTCAATGTTTGGCCACTTACAGGGTTGGGAGCTTGGGGTTAACAGCCAACGCGGGCATGTGGGGCTTTCTCCCCCTCTCCTTTCTTTGGAGCACAGCAGATAAATAGCTCCAGGTGAAGGCCTGCACATTCTTTATGAAGCAAAACGTGCTGTCGGTGTAAGGAGGCGAATGTGTGGCCCGGGGCACCATGTGCAATGTAATGTGTCTCGAGTCCCTTGCACGGGCTTGTTTGAAATATGTGTCAATAACAGCAGCAGCAGCAGCAGCAGTTTGCTGCTCAGAAAGGAAAAGGAGAGAGGGGAAAGCAGGAGGGCAGGCAGGTCCCCATCCTCCCCCAGCAGCCTCCTTGAAAACCCCAAAGCTTCCCCTCCTCCCCACCACCCACTTGGTGAGATCAGCCTCAGCACAGTGAATGCCCAGCACAAGCACTCCAGCAGAGAGCCAGTGTTTTCACCTGCAAACTCGTTTTTACAGCAGAAGCAATAAATGATCTCTTGCAGGGAGAGGGGGAAGCCTCTAATTATTATTTTTAAGGGCGTAAACCAAGCCCAGGTTAAAAATTATGGGGGGCTGGCTGTCTTCCTCTTCTTGCTTCCTGTTCTAGACAGGATTCAGGTCTCGGTGATTTCAGCAGAGTCAAAATTAGCACCTGCAAGTGCCATGTGTGGAAAGCCACAGTCCTTGTGCACAAACCTCTTTGCCACCACTGCCACAAGAGAGTGGCTCCAGCAGCTCTCACAGGGAGGATGGATCAGCACATCCCTGGGGGAACTGCTGGATTCCCTGCCTCTGGATATCTCTGGATCAACAGTGGGCACCTTTCTGGAGGAGGTGATTCAGGCCAGTGCTGTAGAGGAGATGAGTTAATGGGTGGTCTGACTTGGTAATTATACACGTTGATGAATCCATGAGATTACAGTGTTGTTGGAAGGGAGCTCAGCAGAATTCCTGAGCTTTTGTGACTGCCTCTCACCAGATCCCCTGCTCCAGCTCCCAAGGAGACAATGAGTGGAATAGTGCTGAATCTTCAGTCCAGAATTTTGTGTCCTGGTGAGGATGTCCCTGGCTTGGTCTACAGTGGGAACTGCTGGGCTCGGGGCTTTGCTCCTGTATTTGCTATAATTCCCATGGAGGGGGTTTCTACCCCACTGTAGCCCCTGTTCTGCTCCCAGCAATTTTCTGTGGAGCTCAGAGCCAGACCTTTGGCCAGAGGGCTTGGTACAGGCGAACACAAACCTCTTGTTCATCACCTGACTAAATAATCCTGAGGTCGAGGTGAGATTCATCCCGCTGGACACCTGCACGGCCAGTAACTCACAGCTGAGGAATCACAGAACCATGGAATGGTTTGGGTTGGAAGGGACCTTAAAGATGATCCCATTCCACCCCGTGTTGTAGGCAGGGACACCTTCCACTGTCCCCAAGCTGCTCCAAGCCCTGTCCAGCCTGGCTCTGGGCACTGCCAGGGATGCACAGGGAGCATTACACTTTCATGGCCAGTGGAGTCCAGCACTAAACTGGACTTAACTCCATGACTTAACTTCTACTTGAAACTGCTATCTTGACTAGGCCAAGTTGCTTATCTCCTAAATGTGGCCAGTTCTTCCCACTGGACACCTGGGACATGTGGGATGGATGGCTCAGCTCTGTGTTGTGGCCACCCACAGCAGCTGAGGGTCCCCATCAAGGCTCCCAATCCTGGTGTAGATTCCCAGTGGTACCTGAGACACCCAGGCAGGGCTGGAAGCCACTGCACGGGTCCTACAGAAAACCTGTGGCACTTGGGAGCCGGGTTTGACCCCCAGGAGATGTCCCTGTGCACTCAACCTGACCCTGGCATGTCCGGAGATATCTCACCAGCTTTGGGAGACTTCACCCGCCTTGTCCTGAGCTTCTGACTCCCAAACATTATTAGTCACTGTTTGTAGGAAAAGGAGGTGTAAGAAAGAGTTCCTTGAGGGCACCCTCGATGTTTCTGGTGGATTCTTGGGTGCACCAGAGCAGAGAAATATTCAACCAAGCCTCCAAACCCGGGGATGTGTCAATAGGTGTGTCCGTGTGTGGGTACACGCGGGAAGGGAAGGGAACAGAGAACATCTGATGGTGGCATCAGGGGTAAACACAATCTCATGCTCATGGCTTGGCTTCCAATGCCATTTTCAGCCCTGCAGCTGAGCAATCCTTTCCAAAGAAAGTGTCCTCTCTGCCCTCCTGGTTGGTGGTAAATGGGGTGATGTCCTGTAGGTGAAGAGCTCAGAGACCTTTAAAGCCCTGGTGTCTTTGTGCTGTCAAACCTCCAGGTGTTCCTGCTTTGTGTAAAACAACTGAGCCCTTCCTATTGCTGCTAAACCCCCTTCTGTTCTTCTGAACCTTGGTGATAATCTGTGGAACTGAGTTCCATTAATTAATTAGTTCAGCATTGTCATAAACCCCAGAGTTGTGCTCTAAGACAGTAGTTATGGAGCCTCCACACCATTTAGGATGTTATTCCTGTAAAGTCCCTTTAAAACTGAACTTTCTCTTGTCCAGGCAGTATGGGCAGTTCAAAATTCCTATATTATTTAATTGAAAGAAAAAAAAAAGTTGCTAAAATCTTGAGTGGTTTGTTCAGTTAAATATTTCTGGCCAGTCAAAATATCTCCATTAGATCCCTACTTTCCCACATTCTGATGCATTTTCACTGGCACACGTTGCCCAGAGAGGTGGTGGGTCCCATCCCTGCAAACATCCATGGTCAGGCTGGATGGGGCTCTGAGCAACCTGATCTGGTTGGAGACATTCCTGATCATGACCAGGGGGTTGGAGTGGGTGACCTTTGAAATCCCCAGACAAACCATTCATGCACAATCTCTAGTTCTGTATTTAGGGTCTGGGAGCATGGGAAAGCTGAAAACCAGGGAGTGAGCAGCTCTTTGGATGAGACAGAGCTGCTTCTGCAGTGGTGCCTGTGGCCACTCAGACCCCACATGAGATCCATGGATGGCTTTGCTTTGTCTTCATTGGAGCTCCCTTCCCACAGAGTGGCTTTGTCACCGTTCAGATCTCCTGTGAAACCCAGTTATGGACATTGCATAATCCCCCAGATCCACCAAGTGCTTCAGTTCTGCACAGAAATCCAAGCTGGAAGGAATCCATCTGCTAAGCTGAGTGACCTTGAAGCTTTATTATTATTATTATTATGCTGAGGAGGGCTTGTCTCTGGTTTCTAAAGTAAACAGAGCAGGGATCTTGGCAGAGGAGCTTGCAGCAGAAAGCTGGGATTGCTTTCCCAAATTCTTGGCTGCTTCCCTTGCTGCATGTCAAAGCTGGTATCTGTGCCTAGCAGTGATCACCCCTCCACGAGCTGATCACGGTCTGGCAGCCTGTCTGAGCTCCCCAGCCACTCTCAGACAGAAATCATTAAGGCTGGGATGCTGCTCAGGTGTGCAGGTGCTGCTGCTGCCACTGGAGAGGTTCCCAAATCCTTCCACGGAGGCTCCGTGCCCCCAGCACTGAGGGGTCCCTGGCTCTTCACCCAAAATCTTGTTCCATCCCCCAAGTCAGAGATTTGGGGTAGTTTATGCTGCTGCAAGGACAACTCCTGACTCACTTTCTTCGTTCAAAATCTTTCCCCTCCTGCCTGCAATGGGGATGGTTCAGCCTGGACAAGAGAAGGGTTCAGGGTGACCTAATTGTGGCCAGGACCTGAAGGGAGCTACAAGAAAGACAGAAATAAACTATTTAAAAGGGCTGCAGTGGCAGGAGAAGGGGAAATGGCTGCACACTGAAAGAGAGTAGGGCTGGATTAGATATTAAGAAGGATTTCTTCCCTGTGAGGGTGGGAGGCCCTGGCACAGGGTGCCCAGAGCAGCTGTGGCTGCCCCTGGATCCCTGGCAGTGCCCAAGGCCAGGCTGGATGGGGCTGGGAGCAGCCTGGGATGGTGGAAGGTGTCCCTGCCATGGCAGGGGGCTGGAAGTAGATTTAAGGTCCCTTTAAGGTCCCTTCCAACCCAGGCCATTGCTGTGTTTCTGTTTCATTATTCTTCCTCCTTCCCCAGTTTCTTTGCCATTCACCAGCCTGACCCTTTCCAGATGTTTTTCATCCAGGCTCTGCCTCACCAGCTGAGAAGCTTCCACCCTGGAGAACAGTTCTGTTCCTCTGAGGGGCATCAGGGCATCACATCTGCCAAACCACTTGGAGAAGAAACTCTCTGAGCCCCAGCTCCTGGTGTGAGAGCAGCAGACCCCAGCAGGTTTAGGGAGAGGAGCCTGGAGGGGAAAGCTTGGTCCTTTCTCTGGTGCTGCACGCATTGGTGGCGCCAATGCTCTGGCTGGGTTTTTGGAATTTAGACCAGGTCTGGAAGAACCTTTCATATCAATCATCTTTTTTCACCCAAGAGATTTGGAGAGTGGGTGGCCTCTTGCTTGAGAGTCATCAAATCATGGGATGGTTTGGGTTGGAAGGGACACTAAAGCTCAGCCCATTGCACCCCTGCCATGGCAGGGACACCTTCCACTGTCCCAGGCTGCTCCAAGCCCCATCCAGCCTGGCCTTGGGCACTGCCAGGGATCCAGGGGCAGCCACAGCTGCTCTGGGAATTCCATCCCAGGGCCTCCTTTGAACACCCAGTCTAAATGTATAAAATATATATATATATATATATATGGCTTCCTTTCTCCAAAACAGATTATAAAACCTTGACTTTAGGTCCTTGTCACTGTTGAGGGGTTGCCAAATGGAGGGATTTTACTCAGCACCCCAAGAAAATGAAGCTGCCTTATGGCTGAAACCTGCTTGGCTGCTCCTCCACAGCAGAATGAATTTTGG